>NC_048904.1:19501840-19743584 GCF_011077185.1 Oxyura jamaicensis | reverse complement strand
AAAAAAAAAAAAAAAAAAAAAAAAAAAAAAAAAAAAAAAAGATGCAGCATGGTAGATAGCACTGAAACTGCACGTGATGATTTTGAAACCAGAGAAGTGTGTTGAAATGAAACAGCTACAGGACTCTGCTGGCCTTCCCCTGCTGGGTGTCAGAAACATTAGCAAATGACTAATTTGCCATGGCAAACAGCACATTAAAATTATGTCAATAATAGTATACGAAAAGTATGTCAATTAACTTGTGTATTCAGTCTCTAATTGTTTAGTTTAAACATTTATCTTCTGTAAAAAAAGGCTTTTACTTATTTTCATGTTTCACATTCTGTTCCATTACAAGCTAAAGCGGAGCAGAGGAGGCACCTGCCATGACTGAGGCACGGATCCCTGCAACCACCACCCTGAGCCTACTCCTGGCTGTGACCCCCTTCTGCCAGGCCAAAAGACAGGGACAGCATCAAGGAGCATTACAGTTCTCCAGACTTGTCAGACATCCTTTAATGATGATTAGCACTCATGCCATGAGATTTAACTCCGCTGCCCAACACTACTTACGAGCTTCTTCAGTTCTTTTCTTCTCTGAAGGTCTGCTTGGCTCTCCAATCCCAATTAGGTTGGCAGCCACTACTCGAAATTCATACTCGACCCAAGGGTTCAGACCCACCACGGTTGCTGTGAATGTCCTCCCATCAATGACCTCTGGAACTGGGAGACAGTCACGGGTCAGGAGTGCAGTAAAAACTCACTTAAAGTATTAAAAACAGCTGAGAAAATGTCCTAGCAGATGCCCTTAGAAGCGAGGGTTTAACATAAATAGAAAGCAAATACAGATTGACAAACCTTTTTTATTTATTTTTTTAACATTTTCTTAATTGCTAAAGTTAGCGAGACTGCTAAAGCAAGAAAGGGACAATTAAAACATTGTGCTTTTAGCACGGAAATTCCTTATGAAGTTTCTCCTAAATTGGTACTTTTTGAAAACAAGGTGTCAAGACAACAGGTTTACATGTTTTTTATTTTTCTCTTAAACTACACTGTTCTCTCTGTTTAATGGTTACTGGAACGAAATTAACCTCTGGTGGAATGAGCAATTACATCATGGAATTTTCCCCTCTATCAGGGAAATAATTCTACTTAAAGATAGGCCAGATGACATGGCCTGTCCCCAAGGGATGTCTTTATAGACCACAATTACTGCTGTATATCTCCAGCGCGGCAACAAAAGATAGAAATTCATACTGTTTTCCCTTAAACATTCATGAGAAAAATGGATGAGTAATCGCACTGACTGGACCCTAAATCTTTGGGCTGCCTAACTTGAAACTCGTTGAAAAGAGCGCTGTTCTGCAGCAAGGGAAATGACTTTTGGGGCAGAGCTGATCCCCGGGATGTGCTCGGGTCTCGGTGCTTACCTGTGCTCACCGCCTGCCACCCCACCGAGAAGGGGGTCCTGGCCTGCACCACGTACATCGTGATGGGGCTGTGGTTGTCTGCTCCAGGTCTCCAGGACAGCTGAGCGGTGGTGTCGGTGATTTCGTCGATGGTCACAGCTTCTGGTGGGCCTGGGGGACCTGTCAGAAAAGTCACAGGGGTGAGAGCTTGAAGCCAGGCAGTGATTGGGGGAGCAGCGCCCAGGCCTTCCCTCCCGACCCAGGGGAGAGGTGGCTTGGTGTGGAGCTGCAGCTGCAGCTTGGCTGTGCTGGGAGGCTGGTGAACAACAAAAAACCTGCCTGTAACAAGCACTGTGCCTGAGTATGGGCAGTGTTTTCTCTTTCACTGCTGGGTAACAGGTAAAGCACTGCAGGACACCTCCACCAGCGGTACGACCTCTCCTGCATCGTGTGGCCATTCCTATCAGCAGTGGTACCAAGGTGAAATCTCCCCCGAGGAGCACCACTTCACAGCCAGCTTTCATCTTGAAGTTCATTCCTCCATCCTTGGACTAAAATTGTTCTCAAATGATATTAGGACCTGGACATATTTAAATATCTAAAATACCCTGAAACCTTCCAGTATCCCATCTTTAAAATTAAAGTTTCAGCAGGTCTAGCCAGATTTAATTTCTAAGAAATTAAAATTCTAAATCATGTTGCTAGGCTGTGGGGAGAGCAATCGCGCAATGCAGCCTCGCTCGGCTGGTAGCTCCTTCAGTCCTTCCCCCCCCAGTTCCACCAGAGGAGTGAAACCTCATTGTGTGCTTCACAAATTACTCCTCCTGCCTGGTGGATGCTGACATGACCCACCTTCACTTCATGTCTTGGGGTAATGATGGCTACTCCCAACATTTCCTAATACACTTCCTAACAGGGTGCAGGGAAATACTGTCAGATTAATTCAGAGACATTCATGTAGATGCTATCCCAAAGTCAAGAAAAGGAAAAGAATCTTTGGCATCCTCATGCAATTATCAGAGCATACAAGGAGGAACTGGTAGCTGCACACTGATGCAAGAAGGTGAGACAACAGGTTGGGACTGGGGTGGTCTGTCACCAAGGGTACAAATCCCCTAAGCGTACAGCACTACCAAAGACATGCAAGGGGTTAACAGCCTTTCCCAGGGAAAGGCTGCATCACATTATCTTGACATAACTCCACTGACTATATATTTTTTTAAAAAATTAAATTTATTATGGATGCTCTATTTATGCAGCAGCTATTCACCTCCCCCACCTGGTCTCACAGCCCAGTGACACCTCCCAGTTTGTGCACTGTTGGTGGCACGATGCAGCACAACTCCAGGTGCAGCCATGGGGCCACTGCCTGGATGCAGACATCCCTGCTGATGCTTTGGGAGAGGGGCAATGTCATCAGCGGCCACTTTCTTGTGAGAATTTAATGTTCCTCCTGTTTGTTTACAGAGCCAACGCTAAGGAAATTACCTAACCGAGGTTCTGACAGCAGGCTGTTTTGAAATGTTTGCACAAAAAAACAAAACAACCCCCCCCCCCTCCCCCCGACAGATCTGAAATAATGCTGCAGCAAAAATACAAGAACCGGTGTAACGGGGAGCCCGGGCACTCTCGTGCTTCTTACGGGGCCATCAGTCACCGCTGCCCACCACCACGCATGGTCTGACCCTGCTACACAGTGCAGCCATGAACGTGCTGTTAGCGCGTGAAAAGAGCCCTTCAGAGAGACCAAAGCCAAATGACCACGTTCCCTACCTATTTCTGCTGCACGACTCACCAAACAAATGAGCTCAGTTGGTGCAAGTTTTGCATTCCGGACATGAACGTGTACTCGTGTGTTTATCTGCTGCGTGGCTGTTGAACGAGGACGCATATATGAAAGCAGCTTTACATATGCTGCTTGAGAATGTACTGTGAACCACAGCTTGTACTTAGAGCTTATTTCTTAGATTAATTACAAGATGCTGGGATCCTAATGAATGTATCTGAGCGCAGAAATTGTCTTACGAGCAGCAGAAGATAGGGAAAAAAAAAGAAAATTTCCAACAACAACAACAGTAACAAAATTCAAATACCTCTTACAATCAGGTCTGCAGCAGCCGATAGCTTGTCCACACTTGTTTGCACCATGCAGACGTACTTCCCAGCATGCTTCAGCTGGATGCTTCTGATCATCAAATCACCAGCTGAATCCTGCTGATAAAGTAGGCAAAAGTGGTTACAATTACTTTTTAATGAGCGCTAAACATCATTATCACATGAAGGACACTGTGACTAATGGATTTATTTTATACTGGCTGATGAAAACATTCGTAATGCAAGCCGTGGACTATTAAAATTATGTGAGTTCGCCTTGAAGATAAGAGAGGGAGCGCTTCTAAAATTACGGCTTCTGCAAGGGGCAAGGGAGCCAGGTTTGGGTCCGTTAAGCAGTTTCCCCATTAAAACAATGTGACAGAGCTTATGTGGGGCAGGCTTGCCTCAATTCCTCCTTCACCTCTCTGGATAAGCAATTTATAGCCTCTTCACTGTTCACATGTCTAAGTCCTGTCTACATCTATTTCACAAGTGCAAACCAGCCCAAATTATGCGGCATCTGCAATAGTTTCATGGCCTTGTATTACGGCCAGCATTTTGATTGCCTGGCGTTTTTGTACTAAAGATCATGAGAACAGCACTCTCTGAGGAAATCTCGCATTACCTAACAGCAGTAATTTGTTTTCCGAACACCAAATGCATGTCTGATTAACTGTTGAATAGAACTAATTACGTTTCTGTATGTATAGGAAGCTCAAAACTCTTCCTAAATTTTTCTCTAGACGCAAAACATTCAATACATTAGAAGTCTCAGGGTAACCTTGTGATTGTGGCTTTCTGACTAAAGAATATTAATAAAGTTTGTAATTTTGGCTTTGCAGCTCAGTCACTGGGAAGAGCTGTCACTGCTGATGTGCACCCTAGGCACAAATCTTTAAGTGCATCTTTTAATGATTTTTTTTTTAGGTATAAAAGCAAGGCTTGTAAATTGTATTTCCTTTTCCTTTTAGCATCAAATTTCACTCTTGACAAGTGTAAACACAGACTGCCTGTCTGCCCAAAACCCAGCGCAGCACGTGACTTTGTCAAACCTCCCTTAGGGTAACGTGCAAAACTCCCTTCTGTCCTCTGCCTCTGCTGAAAAAATATTATATTTCTTTCCATCTTTTTCTTGCTATGTTCACTCAATAAAAGTAGAAAACAATCATCTGGAAGGGTGATGGGAAAAGCAATTTTTAATTGCAACTCGGTTAGAAATTAAACTCCCACGAGGCCCGTACAGCATTGAGTGGGGTAAGTCAGATGAAATCTGAGCTGTGAAGGAAAACATAAGGATTACAAAAAAAGTAAACTTTTCAGTCACTTTCTACACATAATCTGTGAATCGTCTGGTCCAGTTTTATCAAAAATTATTGGGAAATTATTTTTATTCAAAAGAATAACATAAAAAGCTGGAGGAAGGTCTGACAGACGTGCTTCATCCTTATGTGAAACCCCTTTCCAAGAGATGGCTTCCTCGGGTATCTTGTATAGCACCGACCCTTTCCAATTCCCCAGATTTATTCTGCAACAATTTCAGGGACCCTCAGACTGCCCACATTAGCCAAGGGGCCATGTCAATGATGCCTGTAGGTTGTCACCTGGGGCATACTCCTCTCTGGGGCTCGGGGCCAGCACACTTGTCTTGTGAGGACTTTCTGGTCCTAAACCTTCCTGGAGAGGCAGAAAATAGTAGACCTAGCAGGAAAAACAGACCTTCTCCTCTCCTAAGGAAGGAAAGCAATTCCTACCTTCACTACAGCTGCTTTCCTATACCTACCACTTGATCATCTCCTTGAATGACGGGGATGGCTAGGGCTGTAACCAACGGACAGTCTAAACGTCACCTCACACCTGACTCTTTTCCTAGCTATCAGATTTCCATGAACGTCACCTTTGAAACCTTTAAACAAATATTTCATTGGACGTTGCAAAAGTTTGCATTGTCAGCTGGTGCAGACTGGGTTTCCTATAAACAAACAAGGAACCTGAAGACACCAAAATGACATCACCAGGAAACTTGCGCAGATAACGCTGAGGAGAAACACCATTTCCAAAGGTCAGTGACATTTGTAACTCTATGCAGATCATTGTGTGTGGAGGAAAAATACTTATTGCAAGCATGTGGTCACAAGAGAAGGACACAGACATATAAATATGCCAAAAAGACTGCCCGCACAAATTTGAGGGTGTCTTCTAATTTTTCCCAATTTCTGTACAAATACAAAGTTCTATAGGTTCGTTCATGCCAGCAGATTTAAGGCATGTGGTTAAGCAATTATGACAATTCTACATCAACTACCACAAAGTACTGTCAATGCTTATTTTCTCAGTCTATGAGCCATAAGATGTCTCCTAGTGTTAACTTAATTCTATGTTATCTTCAGCTATTACTGTGACTGTCAATAAAAAAGAGGAATACTTTGGTGGGATCGCTTTAGTATTAATACTTACCCCTCCAACTCTTTCAAAGTGGTCCCCATCTTTTTCAAAGTCTATCAGGTGTCCATTGAATGACCAGGTAAACATGATATCTAGCGAGTGATCGTGAGATACCTGACAAGGCAAGACAATACTTTCTCCAACGGTGACGTCCATGCTGAAAGGTGACACCATAACCCGTGTTGGATCTACAAATGAAGAAAACAGAGGGAAAAAAATAATCCTGTCTTCCTGATTTTATCCCAATACCTTTCTCTTTTTGTTGGATGAAAACATTATCAAGAAGTCTTCCGGAATCCTCTTCTAGCTGCAATCCAGGTGAACAAGGAGAAAAGAAAAAGATGGAAAAGAATGCAACAGTTTCCTCATTCACAGCTGAAGTTCACGTGGATCCTTTACCACTAGTTTAATTGCCCATTTTTCACTGTAGTCATGCAGTACAAACAAAATGGTGGCATAGAAAGATGAGCCATGACACATTATGCCAACTTCAGCTCCTCATCTGTGCCTATGAATTCCCTCTGCCTCCAAAGTTAACATTTGTCTTTCATTTCTGTTGACAAAAATGCTGTATTTTTTTTTCTACAGGGCCACAGAGGAAATGAAAAGGAGAAAAAATATTGCTTAACAATGAGACCAAAAGTCTGAAAATCATATACAGATAGATATTTTTACTTATTCCAAAAGTCTATTCCACACAGCTGTCATGGTAAAATACTACAGGCATTATTCATTCTCTAGTATATGAAACCAAAATCTTAACTACTTCATCCAGGGACTACTGTCCAGCTGCTTAACTCTCTGCTAAAATAGCAGGGATATTGCAAAAAATAAATGTCCAGGCCAAAACTATTTGCTGAAATTCGGGGGACATGAAGCTGCTCCTGGGTTTCGAGAAACCTTATCAAAAGTCTCCAGGAGGCAGCAAGAAAGGTTTGATCGCTGGCTTGAACAGGCTTCAGATCAAGTCCTCAAGGACATGGCAGTGTTACTTTGGGCAAATTTAATTCATCTCTATTTTGGTTTCTTTGGTTTCACTTTCTAACAAAACAGAGTAACTCTTATCATAATCACAGTAGCTGTTATGAGGCTTCAGTAACTAATACAAGTAAAACATTCCAGATTCTCAGGTGAAAAGCAGTACAAGTGCAAGTTAATAAAATAATATTTAATTATTGCATTGTTTTTATGTAACTGATGTGTCAGGATATTACAGTCATTTGGGATCTCTAATGCTGAAACACAGGAGGACATGGAGCATCCAGAGCCTGGGGTGCTGCAGAAACTCCCCCACCTGCAGTGGTGTGGAATCACTCACAGAATTCCTTACAGCTTCTGGAGTTTAGCTTCTGTCCTCATCAAAGTCCATATGAAATGTTTATGAAGGACATGATTCTGAGACGCAATGAGTGCCTCCTACAAAGCTCCGAGGTTTTTCTGCAAATTGCCCTCACCTGCCATTCACTTTCTGCAAGAGGTGAGAATGCCATACCATAAACCTGATTCTTCCTGATGAAATACACGGAGTTTATAAAAATATAAAGAATGAAACATGAATGTTTGCTAAAGACCTCGTTTCCAAAGCAGCTTTGCACAGCTCTCATGGAAGTTGTAGGAGCTACAAGTGCACGGTGCCTTTGCAAATCAGGCCCCCAGGTTTCAATCCAATCACGTCAAGAAGCATTGCAATCTTACAGCTGGACATACCAGGTTATAGGAGCGGCCGATACGGCGCGATGACAAACGACACGCAGCCAGGGCTCTGACCCAAGTCACGCTCAGCATCAGCAGGAGCCCCCTGTAATGCACTTTACAAATCACCCCAAGGAGAATGCTTACCAATCTCTTCTCAAGGACTAGAAAAGCTGAAAAACAAAACCACCTCCTCCCCCCCGAATAACCCTAGCAGAGCAGCTAATGGAAAATGTTATTCAGAAGCCAATTGAGGGCAGCCAAGTGTAGGCACACCTTGGTGACACGCAGCCAAGTGGTAATCAAAATTATTAGATTTGCATTTTCAAAATCTGTAACATCAGGCACCTTTTAAATTATGGCGAGTGCTTTAATGATACCAAAATTGTGTTGGTTAGCATCCAAGTCAAAAATAAATATATATTTTTTCTACTCACTACTCATTTATTTATTGCCCACCTGCAAGGCACAATAGGCAATTCATGGAGACAAATACAGTGTGAGAACTGAGCTCACCGCTCTGTTACTACCCCAAGTGCAGATTATTTTCTTTAGATGTCCTCACTCAGTATGGGCACTATTACCAAGATAATTTAAAGAAAATCTGTGATTTTGGTGATACTCACCTTTGGAGCACTCCGGTGCATTCTGAGATATATTTAAAAATAAGTCTGAAACAACCAGTTGCAAATAAAGGGTAAGAATTTCTATCAGTAATGTCACCCTGAGCAGTTGTCTGCGGGTTTGTGAGCCCCACAGAGGAGGAGAGACAAGGGAATGCTGACTGCCAAAGGGACGGAAAGGCCTCCGTTGTCAGGAGGTGGAGTAATCTGGTGTTTGGTCTCTCCTGGTGTTGCTGAGCAGAGGCTGGGTGCAGCCACGGTGCCCCCCCTGCCGTGTGCCCGGCTGTAGGTGTCACTGAAGGCTTGGGAAGCAGCGAGGCTCCTTCTTCGCCTCCCTTTCATGTCAGCATTTTCACCACTGTGGTTTTTGTGCTTGCCACGTGAAGGAAACGCGTGGTTTTCATTTTATACGTGGTTTTCCTCATGTGCTGAGCAGGCTGGGGGCTCAGCCTGCAGCTTGTGTGAGCTGGTGGGGCAGACCCTCAGTGGAACAGACCCATGCTGTGACAGCTTGGCTGGACCCTTGGGAGCACAGAGGTCATCTCGGCTTTCCTTACCTGCTGTCGTCCTGAGTGACACACCTTAGTGTTACTGCTGTGGTGCACACTTGGAGAATTTGCCATATTTCTGACTGATTTAATGCTTTTGGCTTATATGAGCAGAGATCTCCACAAAGCTTTCCTTCTAGCTTTCAGTCTGGAAGAAGAAACGGACCCGAGCAGCATTTCCTACCTTCAGCTGCTGCTCTCGTGTCCCTCACACCCTGCTGAAGGCAGCCGTGCTGAGCTGCCCGTGCTGTGCATCCCACCTGGGCACGCCGCGCCGCGTTCCCCAGCCGCAGAGCCGCAGGCTGCAGCATCACGGTGCGGGCTGGGGGCAGCAATTATCCCAGCTGAAGAGAAGCCTTCCCACCCCGGCTTGCTATTGACTGGGTGTCCATTAGGGGGGATTACTTGTTTAGGATAAACAGCTTTGCAGGGCTGCGCTTGCTTGCTGCAGCTCACGCAGGGCTGTGCTGTGTCGCATTGATCAGGATGTGACACAGCGGGACACCAGCTACAGAGGCACGCATAAATGACATAAAGTGAAGCAGAGGCTGGCACTCGGGGATAATGCTTGTTTTTTTTTTATATATATTTAAAGTCAGTCCAGGGCATGCAAATGTATCTTGAGTGATCCAAGAGGACTAGGGCACAGCGAGAAGCGGCACCATGTGCGTGGTGCCAGCCAGCAAGGCTCCAGCTGAGCAGAGGGTTTCCCACCTACAGGAAGGCAGCTCTGTTTGCACTGGCATCCCCCTTCCAAATACGTTCATTTCCAATTTGGCTCAGCTGTGGTGGCTGTGTGCTCAGCTCTGCAGGGAAGGGATTCGGCGATATTAATAGGCGCAGTGCCTTTTGTTTGCGGATATCAAAGCGCTCAGCAAACAATGAGGTCTGCTTCGCCAGCCCGGGAGGGAGGAGGCGCACACAGTGCTTCACCACAGCAAAAGACTGAACAGGAGACACAGCTCCTGTTGTCGGCCTCAAGTCAGTGGATTTGAGCATCTCCAAGACTAATCCAAAGAAGAAATGACAGTGTTTCCAATGCTGGTTTCTGAAAGTTGTGTACCTACTGCCTAAATGCTTATTTAGACATCTGTCCTGGCACAGAGGAGGTCAAAAGAGATGAAGGAGAAGGGAACACTCAAGTTTTGGATATATTTTTTTTCATGGTAAAAAAATGGAAGGAATCAGAACTCACCCCCAGATTTAACAGTGCCTATAGAGGCAAAGCATGTAGCAAATATTTGTGCCTTTGGAGAGAAAACTGTGGAAATGGGCACAAGTCAGAAAGCAAAAACTGCAGCAGCAGCTTATGGACGGGAGAAACATAGCCTGGCTCTTTAATTGGAAAAAAAGCAGTGTTTGCTTTTGCTGAGGGATATGTTTGTTACTTTCAGGTAGATGAGAAATACTGATATCGCACGTACTGCTCTCAGAGGGCATGGCTGGTGCAGGAGGGACATGAGGCTGCCACTCGCAGCACAGCCATCGCAGCACACGAGGCTCCGACTCCCCGTACCATGCTCTGGGACAGCAGCACGCCAGGGCATCTGTTAGCTGCTTAATGAAAGCCGGTGTGGCTGACAAGGTAATTTCAGGTTCAGGCATGAATGCTCAAGTGCAAGAGTTTATGTGCAATTACCAGATGCTTCAAACAAGCAGCTAAGACAAAGGGAGGCAATGCCAAGCACATGGGGCTGCGTCCAACGCTACAGAAAACGGACAGTGCTGCTTTCCTGGGGCTGAATTTCCATCTGCACTACTGATATTCTTTATGTGGACCTAGGCAGATAAGCACTACTTGCAAGTGTGATTAACCATCTAATTACCTGCTTGTCTGAGACAGCAATTAGTGTTACTATGTTAAAGATTCACCTCCATTTTGTACTTAATCTGCATAATTTTACCTACAAGATTTTATTTATTTATTTTTTAAGATAAATTATATAATTCTTTTTTTTTCTTTTTGGAAACCGAGGGGGTTTTTTTTTTTTTTTTTTTTTTTGTGTGTGTGTGTGTGTTGTTGTTGTTGTTTTTATAAGAGGGAGTTAATAAATGCATTACAGATCAATGCCCTCTATTTGCAATGACATTTTACATTATTATATTGATTTCAAGGCAAATCATGTCTGGAGATAATAAAAATCAATCTTGGCGGTAGAATCATCTGTTTTCTATGAGCAACTGAAGAATCGAAGTCCAATATATAAGTGCTCAAATGTGCTCCCATGCTTCTTTCTCTCCTGTTGTGACTGAAACATTTATCCAAGACCATGAAGCCCAAAGCATCTGAGACCCAATGTCTGGCTCAGCTTCAGGATCTCTCAGTGCTCTGGGCACCACCAGACACAGTGAAAAACACTAAAAACAGGAAAATATAACCCAGAGCTAAAGAAATTAATAACTGGTGAATAACTAAACACGTAGTGTGAATTAGCACAGCAAACTACAGCTATCTTCACAGATTGCTTAAGCACTTAATGGGGCATGGCCAAAATTAATCTGAGAAGGACATGGGGAAAGCCAAAGATAAGTGGCAAAACACGGACTGCTTTACCCTATCGCAGACTTGAGCTGTGATGGCCACATACATGCTTTCAGGAATAGTGCACAGCTCCTCCTCATGCCAATGTAACCCTTCTGGTCCATGCCCTCAGCTGCTACACGTGTGCTCCTGCAGGACACGTTTATAAGTGTTTATAACAGGTTTATCAGGCACATGTCTTAACAGGCACTGTTGCAGCACTTACAGTATCCCCGTGTTTGCAGTACGGTAGTTCAGCCTAATAAACTGTAATCTTATTAAAAGGGAAAGGGACACCATCAGCTTAGAAAGGGGACTTTAGGCTTAGGACTAAAGTCATTTTTTGATTTTAGAAATATATGTGGTTAGCAGCCTAGATCTTTCCATGTAATCAGGCAGCACTGATCTTTGGCACCGCAGGCAGTGACACGTGGCCACATATTTTACAGGGATTAAGGGGTGGAACATTTGACCTTTCCTGGAAGAGTGGAGACTCTTATTCAGCAATACACTCAGTTTAGCTGGGCATTTAAGACGTGCTAAAATTGCTTTCCTGAAAGAGAATCCTTATCTTGCCACTTACTTGGCTTAAATCTTGCCATATCAGAACTATGGCAGGGTGGGGGGCATGCAGTTATTTTCAGATATGTACTTCAGCATGTCGCTTGAGCCCCTTTCTCTAAGAAATGCCTCTTTGTTTTGGAGCGGGCCAGGGTTTTTTTTTTTTTTTTTTTACATGATGATTTTAAATGCTGCTCCTTGTGACTGCCCTCCTCAGTAACCTGCCCATCCAATTGCTTCAGCCTCACCTGTGAGAACAGCAGCCTCCCACTCAGCTTCATTCAGAGCTGGGCTGCAGTTGAGGTACAAGCTATTAACATAATTCTTAAACTGACACTGAAAAATAGCTTCCCACAGATTGAAAACTGTCTAAGTCTCCCTCCCAGGAATTAATGCCTCCCACCTCCCAGACAGGGACCCGGCAGTCAATCAGCGGATTGCATTTCTGCATACTCAAACACACATCCTTTGTGTGGCTGAATAATAAATGAAGGTTAATTTAAATCTGAAAACACATTAAGAATGGAATTGTATCAAAGGATACTGGGGAGGGATGTGCCGTTATAATAAATTCAAAGACAAAATATATGAAAATATATCCACTCCACTGACAGTACAACGAGTGTTACTTAAATAACAAGAGGGCACAATACTTCATTTTAACCTCCATTTTACCCAGTGCAATGCAATCTTATCAAATCAAGCTCTCCCCATACAATTGTGACAAAGAAAATCATATGTAATGGGGTCTGCAAATGACAGACAAATCTGTCACTCACAGAAATTCATACTTGCTCTTTATAGCAGCATGCAACAGTGCCTGATTACGCTACAAAACCCAAACATACCTGCTCTCTCTTTGCATTTCAGACTCAAATAAAAGCCACTCCACTTCAGAGGTGCCTTAGATGAAATTGGTATGTTTGGCAAGTGATTGAACCATTTGTGACACACTTTATAGATAACCCAGTGAATCCGAGGTGTCACCTTTTGTGGGCTATTGATTGAAACTAGCTGATATCCATCTTTTCAAGTATGGAATAATCTACTGCCATTACAAAAATGATGGCCATCTTACAGAGAAGGTTAATCAGATACAGGAGAAATCATATCTAATCTTTGATAAATTGCAAGTCACTCGAGGATCAATCACCATTCTCCTTGTAACACAAGCCACAGGTAATTGTGCAAATGCAGCACCACGTAGTCTGTCGTGCAGCCCATGTACATGGGCTGGGGCCAGAAGCTTTTTCTCCACGTGAACAGCTCAGCCTGCTGGGATCGTTGATTTATGGGGCTTTTAAATACACTTTGAATGGTAATGACCACAAATAGAAAATTTCAGAAAGAAACGGAGCAGCAATAATATGATAGGCAGGCATTCAAACTGAGACATTATAAAGTGACTGGCACGGTCTTTGCACTTTTATGGTAGAATATGTTTTTAGATTTTTCCTAACTGAGTTCTGTGTCTGTTATCTACACCCTCCTCCTCAGGACCACGATGTTAGGAATAAGCTGACATGCAAGAATAAATCCCAAGTCAAGAGTCATTAGGAGCTGATGTCTCTTGAGCTGTCAAACTACAGAATGGCATGAAAATCGCTAGCTGGAATTTCCAGCTTCCCAGTGAATGATTCACAGCTTAACCACCCTTAATGCCACCCAGATCAAGTCTTGCATTTGTCATGAATGTCTTGGGATAAGCAAGTCTTGGTGTACAGGTGATTTATCAAGTGGCCCCAGACACACTGAGCTTCTCAAGCAGCTGATGTGAACACAGTGACTCACCAGTCCTACCAGTAAGGAGGACTGGGTGGGAGCACACACCGGTATCTCTGAAAACAGGAAAGTTTTTACTATTACATTAAGGTGCTGGGCAAATTTTAGGGTATTTTAATTTATTTCCCATGTGTTTTAACTTTGATAAAACATTTACCCTAACTGCTACATCAATATATTTACCCAGAGTTAGTAAAACTCCCATACATGCTGTAATACCGGTACCTATACAAATACCATTTCATACAGCAATGCAATTTGGAGGAAGTCACCACCTCTTAGTTCTCAAACATAATACAATTAGTTCTCAGTGATACTCTCCTTTTACAATCAGACTGAACATGCTAGAGAGCCATGCACACACACACACACAGAGGATGTCACAGTCTCATTCTAGCATATATCTACACACAATCTATTTTCATTCGTTATTATATGCGTGTGTGCTTGTGGAACTGTATATGTTCAAGGATGTCACTAACTTAAGTCAAGCACTACATTCTTCATGTTGGGATTTTGGCTATCCTATGCTGCAGTAAAAAACTCCCCAACTCCCCTTAAGCTCTAACATAAAATCAGCTGAAGGGAAGCACCTCCATTTTATTTCATTTGCTTTTCTATTTGGTTTAGGGATCTTTGGCCTTGATTTTCCCCTGAGAACCTCAACATGCTGCAGACTACAAAAGCATTGGATATAAGATTCATCGTGGTAACAGGCTAAAGATTCTTGCTGGGATGAAAAATAAAATTAGAACATAGCTATTTTTTGCATGCTTTGCAGACTTCATTGCCTGCCCCCTGTTGGACCTGTCTTACTGAAAGCGGATACTTTATGAAAACCAGCATAAAGATGACCTAACTTAGGTATCAACACCAGGAGTCACATGTGAAACAACGAGCGCTGTGTTGCACATCAGCAGAAGATACTGAATATTTCCTTTGCTAATTCAGTATGGGCAGTGTCTCCTGAGGGGTAACACTGCAGGGATGTGGAAAAGTTTGCATCCACAAAATAACAAGACAGTTTTGTCTTTGCTAAATCATTTTTACTGATTTCCAATGACTGTGTCTGTCTGTCTTCATTATGGAGGCAGAGAACTGTGACCTACTGAATATATGCTCATTTTTAAGGGAAAAAAGCACCAGGGAAGATTCCTGGACAGAAAACAGGCTACGATTCACTAATTTTAGTAAGCACCAAATATATTAGTTCATTAAATGGTAAGAATCTCCACTGGGACACAAAACTCAACATAAAAACCCCAGGAACAATGTAAAGAGTTCCCCACTTGAACTCGTGGCTATCTGTTATTAGGAAGAATGTCCAGCTCAGTTTTCACCACTGAGTGTCTGTCTCCTGGCGTTATTACAATGGCTTATATGCTGGTTGGGTTGTTATCAATCCCATGAACACTCTCCACCCAAGTATTTCTCTAAAGCATCATCTGCTTCTACTATTTTATAATTAGAATATAATTAGTAGAAGTTCTTGCAAGTAGCTCCCATAGAGAAATGCCTCTGCCACACTAAAGTAAAATCTGTAATTCCCAAGCTTTATGCAATCTACACTAAAAAGAAATCTAGGCATTTCTCTAGTGCCTCAGGAAATGACATCCTGACAACAAGACATAATTAAGAAGTTGTTGTCCACTGGGCAGGGCTAGACACAACCTAATCTGCAGGTAGATAGGGCAATCAATTATCCAATTTTATTTTATTTTTTACTTACTTTCAATTTCAAAAATATCTTCTCAGGTCAGCTTAAAGGTAAACCTCAAATGAAAAAGTCAAACTTTTTAATAAACTGAGCACTTAGAAAAAAATATTGCTGTCACAGTAACATACTTTTTTTTTTTTTTTTTTTTCCTATTTTAAAACATTTAAAAATGCGTTTATATAAAACATTTTTTTTTCAGATGGAAAACGTCTGTCTCTAGTTAATCATTTCACTGAATTCTTATTCAGGTTTTGCATATAAATAGCAGAAAAGTTTAAACCTATTCAGGCCAACTTGTGGATATTACACATTGTCAAAAAGTACTTGCAAGTTTAGAACTAATTAGGAAAGCACAATAGCAGTTACCCAAACTCAGCTACAAACCTCTGGAATTTACAAGTATCCAAAGAACTGAGTCAGCCAACAGGGAGAAGAAAAACAAGAAAAAGAGAGCTATTTTAACTCTATTTAGTAGCTATTTGCAGAGGGAGCATATCCAAAACTGCCGGCTTGTAAATCGCTCCTGCTAGGGGCAAGCACAGCATGTGAACCATCCTATTAAATACTAGTTTGAGTTTTTAGAGTTTGAATCACAACCAAATGTGAACAATTAAGCTTAACAGAATTACACTGAATAGAGAATTAGATAAGCAAAAGAGGGGGAAAAGTACAGAGTGAAGAGCAAGCCTGCTCTGTGGCCAGCAAGATAACAGATCTTGGAGCGAAAGGGAATAAAAGGAGCTCTCCCCCTTACTTTCCTTGTCTGACCTTGAGCAAGTCATTAAAAGTCTCTGCTGCCTTATTTACCCAGCCTATCAAATAGATATAAGACCTTCATTATAAAGTGTTTTGTCTTCTGACACCGCTGTGCACAGTAGATATTTTTATTTAAGACAAAATTTTACTTGAAACCCTGTTGAGACCTCTGCTACCACAGGCAAGACTGAAGCCCAAACACCTACTTCCAAAAAAAATCAAGTTACTGTAAGAACAAAACGAACCTTTAAAAAACATTTTCTGGGCCACAGAGGTCTAATTTGTTTCCTGGTGAAGGTGAGACTGTCTCTCAATGTGCCTTGTTCTTTTGCAAGGCAGTGGCTTGTGTCTCTGTATCCCAATTAGTGATGAACTGAGAAGAGAAGCCTTTCTGAGGGACGTGCTACTGTTTTGCTCTCTTGTTGGTGAAGCTCTAGCACTGATGTTACAGAAAGGGGCAGGATCAAGGCAGGATCAAACGTGGAATGAGAATAATAACCTGCAAGACTGTCCTGTCATTATAACTTGCTCAAACTTCCCAGCTCCTTCACTACTGAATAAATATACATCACAGAGCATCGTGAAAAATGTTCCTGACATTTCTCCTGTTGCATGGCATTTTACTTCAAATTAGTCAAAATTTTCTTATGCACATCACCTCAAAACAACAATCAAGATCTAACTTGTAAAGAAACACACAGGGAAGAGGAGGAACAAAGAGCACGTCAGCCCTACCATCCTTCCTTCCAGCCTGATTTCAGTGATGGATGAATTTGGCCCCACGCTTCTCAACGCACAGTTTTGCTAGGACTTTAGTCATGGTCTACAGTAGTTCTCCCTGACACTACCACTTGTGGCTCTCTGCTGCAGGGAATGTCATTCATCTTCAATTACAGCAAATGGTTTAGTTATCAGGGCTAATGGATTCAGGCTTGAATTGTTACGGAGACTTGCTACTGAGACATAAAAAGAACTGAAATTTTCACTGGTGAAATACTGCTGACTTTCTAAATAAATTCTAATAAAGATTAATATTTAGATATATTCACAATGAAGCTAGAAGAAAGCAGCACTAAAACCTACAGCTTTGATCATTAGCTCTTCATGATACAATTAAAAACTTCAAACAAAATGAAAATAAAATTCATGATTCAAGTATGCGTGTGTGTGAGAGAGAGAATCAACCCAAGCCATGGCCAAACAATTCAATGACAGAACTTCCTTGTATTTCAGGACCAACCTGCCATTGAGTCATGAAGATTTGTATTTATGTCATGTTCCCAAATAACTGGTTTGAACGCTGTGCTACAGCACACGCAGAACTTAACCTATTCTGGTGGCCTCTGATATTAAATTCTCTCTGCTGTCATGATTTTGGGATTAAGACAAGGGACTCTAGTCTTTAGATTATGAGCAATCCCATCAAAGTTAATCTTACTTAAATTGCATTAGAAGAGGGGGAAATCAGGTTGCAGAAGTCTCTAATATTGCAAACACCACCTCATCACTGTTGGGCAGTGCTTTAGTTACTCTGTGACGTGTTAAGAACCATCACACACAGTCTTCATCCACATGACACTTGGATATTATTATCTGATAAGCAACTTTGAGTAAATTGTCACTAGATTCCTCTTCCCAATCCAGCTAGGCCCAGAGAGAAAAAGTCAAAATTGTTCAAAACCTCAGAAGTTTGGTTCTGCTAAGCTGCTTCCAGAAATGCTTCTGAGGAAACGTACAAAAGGACCGATATTTCCCCAGGTGCTGTCCCAGATTCTTTTCTTCACTGCTCACACATTTTCCTCCTACTACGCAAAATGTGCTCTCTAAACACTTCCTCTCTATCTTTGATGTAAAAACCATAGCCTTCAGGCCAGTCTGTTCTTAGTCACTATTTTCTAGGATATAAAGTTCTTAGGAGTAACAGAGTCATTACCACTTTTACTCTTTATTCTCCCACAGAGATTCCTTCATCTCTCACTTGAAATGGAGACTGGCAGTAATTTGCTCAATGCATGTAATATTTACATCATTAGCTCCCCCATCCCTAACTGCACAGCCAGACTGAATTACTCAGGTGTGGAGAGAAGCAGCTGTAGGGACACCTATTCCCATCTTCCACAACGCTACAGTGATCTCAGTTTTCTCTATTGTATTGTTTTCTCTTAGAGCATGGCCCTGAGTTACTCAAGGTTTGTAGGATTCCTGCAAAGCTCATGTTTGGAAGTTCATTCCACTGCATGCCTTGGAGGAGGATAAACTGTATCCTCCTTTGGGATGAAGATCAAACTCATAATGTTAGTAGACTTACAATGCAAGGTCTTCTTCAATGAGCAAAAAGAAGATAGATACATAGGATTTATATCCCATGGCAGTATAATTGTCACATTTAGTTTTCTAGAGACCAAAATAGTTGCAAGAAACTAAGAGCTCCGAGAGAGAGATTTTCTACTGCCAGAATTTCCCAGTCACTCCATTAGGAAATGCAAAGTTGCAGGAAGTGAGAATATGGCCCCTTATGTCCGACCCCAGCTGGACTCCTTTATTCCTCCGCAGCCAGTCTGCGTGCAGAGCCAACAGCCTGAACTGCAACCAGCAGAGCCCGCCGACACGGGAGAGGTCCATCAGTTCAGCTACCTCCAACTGATTTAATCTACTGAGCACACTTCTGGCCTGCTCAGCGTGGTGGCACCGCCTCGTTAACCAGACCGCACGATTCTGGCTCGTCCTACAAACCTCAGCTTTTGCTGCTTCTCCTTGTAGCTCTTTGAAATCTAAATTAATTCTCTGCAGCTACTAGCTAGGGAAATGGGTGGAAAACATTAAGTCAAATGTATTCCTTTTCTTATGAATTTGTAAGTGTCCCCAGTCAGATAATAATTTCCAGTTAACCAGCTCTGGCTAGTCTTCTTTAGTTATGGAATGAACTACTGGACAAAGTATTTATAGCTTATGTTTTATATACAATGACATAAGGACACATACATAAACGCACTACATCTATTTTGATTAAACTATATATCAGAAGTCTTTTATCTGTGTTTTAATTTTAACTATGCCGGATTTTCATTTGTATTCAAAAACTGAAAAATATTTTAACCTTTCTGAAATGGATCATGTTAAAATAAATTGAAGCAAGTTGATGAAAAGTGTTAATTAACCTGCTTTCGTCTCATTAAGAGTCTGTGTTTAACCTATAGGTCATCTCCTTTTTCAATAGATGTATGGATTTGATCTTCAATGATGAGCTAAACAACCCAATCCTCTATTGACGACTGAGTCAACTCCTGAACTTCCTGCTTTTTTGGGGAGAGGAGAAGAGAAAATATTTAGAAAGAAACTGCTGAGCTTTTTAAGGAATTATTCTAAGTTATTTTATGTAGGAGAGGTGGTAATGATGCTGACCCTGCAATATCATGAGGGGCTTAAGACAAAAATAGACAATAAAAATGGGATTTTTTTTTAACCTTACAGGTTATACAGATATAATGGCTGAACTTTTCCAAAATAATTTTTTTCCCACATGTTTATTTACTGAATTGGAAATATTTATATGCATCAGCCAATTGCTCATCTTGACTTCCTTTTTTTTTGTCTGTGCAGTTACCAGTTTCAGGACCCCCAATGTGACTAAAGATTGTCTGGAGGTTGCAGGGACACAGAGCAGAAAGAGGAAGGCAGGGAGAAGCAGGAGAAGAATCTGCTGCATTTACCCAGAGCAAATGCTTCATGATAATTGGCTCTGTACAGCAGGATTTGATAGGCAAAGATCCTAGAGAAGCTGCTCCACAAGAGTCAATATATTTGTATTTCTGCTTTTAAAAATATAACTCTAATAATGCTATAGATAGGTCCAAAATTGGCAGGAGAGATAGGCTGGAGATCTATGCTTTTTAATATCAAGCTCTTCACCGAGATGACTTTTATCACATTAATGGCTAAATCACACTAACTGTAAAACAGCCAAAATGAGGCAATTAGTAAGGCTTGTGACAGCCACAGAAAATGAAACGCACTAGGTTTTCAATGCAAGCCAGATGGATATCTTCAATATATTTCTTATTGTCTGCTTGTGGTAATACGTTCAATTAAACTGAGTCAGTACTACAGAAGACCATTTGAATTGCCTGAAAAAAATTAATTGTCTGCTGCAAATTTAATGAAGCTTAACAGTTATATTGTGTTTACAAGTTTTATTTGTTATGATCAGTAAGTGTTTACAAGAAGAAAAAAAACTAACTCCATTCAACTAGCCCTAAGAGCGAACCATCGGCATTTTACAGTTTATTTCATTTACATGCTTCTTTGCCACTTACTGTTTTTGTCCTTAGGAGCTGACCTAATTTTTTCTCCCCCAGCTAAGAAGCAGACCTCGTGGCACTGCTCATTCATGAGTGTCTGAGTTAAGCCTCACGTGATGGCCTGCCCACAACACCGTGCTACGACACGTCCCTAAAGAGGCCGATGGAAACACCCCTCTGATAACCCCACGCCGCACCCCTGGATGCTTGCTATGATCCTCATCAATGACTGAGCAAGGCCACTGGCCTTCCCCGGCACAACACAGTTAATAGTTCCTGGCTGTCGTGTCTGACAAGTTCACGTTGAGGAAACCCAAAGCACAAGGCCAGTCCGAGCAGCCCGGTGGGTACTGGCTTTGGGGAGGGCTTGGCAGCAGATGGGATCCTGCTTCTCATTTTGCCCCTTCTGTAATCTTGCAACAATTACAACCTTTTTTTTCAATTAACTGTCAGAAAAATGGAAATGCTGACATGACACACAGTTACTTCATCTTCCCTGGGGTGCTTTGGGGCTGACCTGATTTTTCTGAGGACCTCAGCTTCTCATGTGAGCAGAGCTGGGAGAAAAACTACCTATTTATCAGGTTCAGGTATAACCCACGCAAAGTAGATGCACCTGGCAGCTTTCAAACACAAACATCCTGAACTCCTTACAGCTGCAGAAGGAAATTTTGGATAGGCACCATATAGTAACCTTTACTGTGGTTTGCTGTTCAATATTCATATCTGGACTACATATAAAAACAGTGTCCAGCAACTACAAAAAAAAATAAATAAATAAAAACTTTTGACTTTTTCGGAGTTCTAAGTCTCTGTGTAGAAACCCTTCCCTTTAATATCAGCCAAATACACACATTGTATGCTACCAAGTATAATTGCAAAAAGCCCATAATATATGGACAGCCCTAAAGTGCTACTCTGAGATTACTTTAAACTCTGCATCTCTCTCTCTCTCTCTTTTTTTTTTTTTTTTAATTATATTTTTCACTTTCAACACTAGGTGTCATTTAACTAAGTTTTTTTTCTTAAGGACTGAGGCATAACCATAAGGAATTTAAATTAGATTGAGTTGTACTGTGAAGAAAGAAGAATGAAGACCTTGCATGACCTTAAACATGGCTGGGTCAAGACAGACCTCAGAACGTGTGACAGAAAAGCTATTCATGTTTCACAGTGACTGACCACTAAACCTATGACATGTAGATGTAGATGGTACGGAAGATGCCTGCAATAGCTTCCTGGGACAGTTTTCCATATAAGCAAAGAAGCAGCAATGTATCTGACAAGAGGAACATCAGGGAGGTATAGAGCATTTCTGGTAACATGGACCACGCTTAAATGGGTGAGCATATTTAAGTATCACTTCTTGCATTTTCCTTGTGGTTAATGTAAAAAATCAGCCAAACATACAAATAAATTCCATCTTAATGGAAGGCTTATTCTCCCTCTTATGAAAAAAAAATAACACCCTTCGCCCTCCCCCCCCATGCACTTGATATCCCAATTACTCGGTAGTCAAGTTATAGCTCAAAACAAAGCTGGTAAAATTCACGGTGCTAAGTTATTTCAATTCACTAATTAAAAATGAAAGGGACAGTCATGAAAAAACACATGCAAATTTTTTTGCTGAAAAATTAGCATTTTGTGCTACTGCACAGTAAAACCATCGCACAGTTCCTGTACATCCAGTTCAAGGATGTACCCTAAAAAGGACGGACACTTTGTTAATGCACCCAGCACTTCTGCAGCAGTAGGCAGATACATCTCAAAAAAGTTACATGTATTTTTGACTAATGAAATCAGTAATGGCAGTACCAGAGAACTACATCTGTTATACAGAATCCGTGTCTGTGATGAGGGAAATAAATGATTTTTAAGTATAAAAAAAGGTAGGAACCTGTACATCACCCTAAAGGTGGAAGGGATTCCGTTAGAAACACACAACTGTGCTCAAGTATTAAAACTCACAACACTCTGGATATTCACTCTGGATTGACTTTATCTACGAATATCCAACAACAAAAAAGTGAAGTGTGATAATGTGTAAACATTTCTAAAAGAATAAAACAAGTCTCTTAAGACCCATGAAGGATATCACTGAGACTATGATCTTCCATATGAGTTTTATCTCTGTATTTTCTGAGTTGTAGTTGTTAGACTCCAATAGCATAAAAACTGAATTAATTTAAGGGTCTGCACCCACACTGATGAGCACAGTACTGCCTCTGAACTATGGGCTCAGCTCTTTTTAAAGTGCCGGAATAACACAGCAAAAATATCAGGTTTAAAGACAACACCGCTGAAGTCTCTGACAGGTCTTTTGAGGTGTCGCTGCCCATGGCAGGGGGGTTGGAATTAGGTGATCGTTAAGGTCCCTTCCAACTCAAACCATTCTATGATTCTATGATAATGGATAAGAATTTACAGTACTTAATCAATCTTCAGTTTTAAATGTAATACACCAATTTGATGTTCACACAAAGGAATAGGCTTGGAAAGGAAAATATGCAATTTTGTAGAAAATAATTTGGATCCCTGTGCTGGACAAAGTCAAGACAATCAGTCTGTTCAAGCGTGAGGAAAAAAATAACCTAGTGACATTATCTTTGTATTATTTTTCTGCTAAAATGATACAGATACCAGCTAACCAAAATTCTCTTGCTTTTACTGCTTTGAGCCTTCCCATGACAGTCAAAACGAGACAAGCTAATGGCAGTAGAAAAATGTTAAAAGTGCTTCATAATGAAAGAGGCAAATAATGTCATCGGAACTCGCCCTTGTCAGAGATTTAACAGTATTACCGAGCAGTATTACCAGCATTGTTCCACTTTACTACCGGAACAGAAATTACAGACTCCACCAAGCGTTTGCATACTGTTTCACTCTGTTATAAGATATTGATTAAGGGCACTGGAAAGGATGGGATCTTCCTGCTCTACGCTCAAACACAACCAGATCATAAATGGCATGAGAAGCCGTTTCTGGCAGGCTGGAGCTCTTTGAAGCCACAGAGCACCTCTGCTGTCCTGCAGCAGGGATGGCGATCGCTGCCACCGCCTCTTCATGGCTGGTTCCCAAGAAACCTCCATTTGGGCCTTAGTCATCGCTACTGAAGGGCGATTGAAGTGTTTGCAACGGAGCAGTTCTCCAAGTACACCACTTGGCACCAGCTACACCACTTGACCAACACACGGAGTTGTGCTCAAGAGGAGGGAGCTGGGGCCTTCCTTGGCAGGTCCCCGGGGAACAAATCACACGTCCCGGCCAGGAGCAGCTCCTTCCCTTGGCCTCTCCTCGCACTTTGCACATTTAGAGTTTCTATTGCAGAGCCTTGAAATTAGCTTCCTATTTCAGAGCCGCTGCTATATTAGCCAATTTATACAACTGCATTAAATACAAATAAACTTGTATCGTACAGTATATGCCTGGTTATACTCTTTGTCATGTAATCCCCTGGTGCTGAGAAAGTCTATAGCTTTGCTATGCCTAGGAAAAATTGAGCATTTAGCCTCAAGTACAGTAAAAATGGAAAAAGAAAGATGGAAAATTAATATTTATGTATTACATGTAAATACATGCCACGTTTTACATAGCTCTGAAGACAGTCTGTGGGATTCTCCTCCAGCCTTACAAATTCAATCCTGCTTTTTAATTTAAAGGTCAAACCATACATGCAAGTCTGCAAGATTTTAGGTCTCAGAGGCCAGAATGGTTCTCACTGAGAACAAACCAACAAAAGAAACCCAAAACACAACCTCACTGGTTCGGGAAGCCACTGAGGCTCAACAGCTCTGACAACAGCATGTTAATACACAGCCCTATGGGCACCCATCAGAATTTCATATTTTGTAAGCTGTCTAGTCATGCATAATATGAATATTTATTCATCCCTCTCTGGTTGTTTGCCAGAGATTTATTTTAAGCTCCTTGGTTCTGGTGTAGCAGATATTCTCCTCCTCCTTCCATCCTTGCCTACACTGTCTTTGACACTGTCAACATCTCTCCCTGAGAGAGAAAGAAAATTAAAAAAAAAGAGAGAGAGGGAGACAGAACCTGCAATGTTAATGGAAGAACAGAGGAAGGTTAGAAAAAATGTCTTTTGACCTTCACAGTTTTTTACTCAATGACATAAGATGAGTTAGGAGAGAATATAAGCATATCTTAAGGTCAAAAAACTCATCAGCTGATAAATTAGTCTTTTTTACACCACAAAACTGAGTTAAAGTAAGGTATTCAGTCATATTTCTGTCAAAAGTTGCCTGTGTTTTACTTAGGGCAGAGAAACTCAAGCATTTCAGTATAAAATAGAGTATTTTACACAGTTCATTTGGAGTTCAGAATAGTTTCTGCTCTTTTATACTTTTTATGGGATAGACTTTGAAATTGCATTTCTCAGCCTGCTGTTAATATCCACATCCTGGACTTAAGAGTTTATTCTCTGCTTCATGCACATGTGTCACTCCCATTAATGCTAATGGAACCGAGTGAAAACGGAGCACTGAGGGAGAAAAAAGCACTTGCTAATCCTTTATAACCTCACCGCAAAGCAAAGTGATTTGTAAACCATGTGAGCCCAAAGATCGGGTAGAATAGCTGCAAACTTCGTGCCTGGAGTTACTGCCTGTTCCTCGGGTGCTACTAATTAGGGAGGGCACGCCATGAACTACAGAAGCATGACTCTCTGATAGCAGTGAGGAAACACAGTCCTGTTTTTAATGACTGACTTTTTTTAGGGTGCCATAAGCAGTCAGTGAATTGCAGAAGTGCTGCAGACCCAAACCCAAGTGCGTGGGCATCCTGCAGCACAGGGATACGGGACGGCATCAGCTGTGGGTGAAACATGGACCCTCCTGCCACAAAGACGCTCCACCTCCACCAAGTTCCCAGGGAAGAGGTCCGGGTTGTGTTCACCCTTCTGCTGCCCACTTTGCTCTGGGGCAGACAGTCGTTGACCAACCCTTGCAATAACAGACCTGGGCTTTGTTGCTCTTGCTTTTCCCAAGCATTTCTTTCTTAGGTATGTGCTGCAGGCTCCTCCTCAAGAAAACACAAAGTAAAGGCGGAGTCAGCTCATGTGGAGATCAAATCTCATCTTCACTCATCTCTGTTTTTGTTTGCAGGGACAGATGTGGGCATGGGCAATGCCATACAAGCTACTCATAAACCCCCTGACTATAATACCCAACGGCATAGCTAAATCAGTGGCACACATTTTGCCCTGCGAAGAAAGCTGCTGCTGTACCAGTGTCACCTGCAGTTCACAAATACAACGGGCTCACCAGCTTTATCAGCACTTGCCTGACATTACTTGCTGGAATGTGCTCTGACTGGAAAAAACAGGGATTAAAACTTGCATTGAAACATTTTAAAGTATTCCCTATACACCACACAAATATTTGATGAGAAGACCCTCTAACCAAATACTATCCATCAGTGCCAATACATGAGAGAATTGAAACTGACAGCATTAGAGCTTCGTGATTGATTTATTGCTTTGTAATCAATCATCCTGATTTGTTATCCAATATAGTTTTTTCCCCAAACAAGAAGGAGAAGGAGACCTATTATAAATGTAATGATCTATATACTCATTACCTATGGTAATTCCTCAGACATAGGGCTACTTATAAGCAGGGCAAAAATTAATTTAAGACATTTGTCAGTGTCACTCTGTCTAACAAATTATTACTTTAAACGTCTTTGTCAAACATTGTAGCTTCTGCATTTGAAAAAAAAAAAGATGGAAAAACTCAGAATACTCGTGAATAAACACCTGGATTTCCCATCCCTGACACACGAGGCTGTTTTGCAGCCAGGAGAGCCGGACCGTTGAAGAACATGCAACTCCCACGAGGCTGCCTTGACTCAGCAGCAGAGGGGAAGGAGCAGCATGTGTGCAGCTGCCCCGGGTGCTGGCAGAAGCCACGGTGGGGTACTGCTCACCCATGGTAAAAGCCACTTTACCTTTCACAACCAAGCTGCCCGTGCTGCTCGCTGTGCCGAAGTGGTTGGTCGCCACGCAGGTGTAGCTTCCCGCGTCGGCTTTGGTGACGTTGACAATCCGGAGGCTTCCGTCATCCAAAACCGTGATTCTGGAGAGACAATCAGGAGCAGAAGTTATGCATTTTTTATGTTAACATAAAATTCTTCTGAGCCTGCATTAATTATTAACGATTTGAACAACAGACAGTCCGCTGCCCATTACCGAGTGAGTTTAGCTGACAGAAATCTCTTAGGACGCAATTCATAAATACTGAATACATCATTTACATGAGTTTTCCCTGTCTTTACTTGAGGGCAACTCCAATTTACACACCGGCAGCTTGTGTAGGTTTTATGCGAGGCTGTACTTTGGTACCGGGCGCTCACCATGACAACCCAGCAACATGTGCTACGCGGGCTGCATCTGAAGGGCTCGACGCTCGCTGCTCAGCCATGTGGATGCCTCTGCCGAGCAGGGCAGTGCTGCTGGTGTTTCCTTGCTGCTGTCTTCCAGGAAGGCCGGTGGGTTTGCAGCGAGGGTCCCGCGCTGCCAAGTTTCCCCTCCCTGCTCTCCACCTCTCTGCCTGCAGTGCTCGGCTGCAGTGGCACTTGCAGGTTAAAAAAAAAAAAAAAAAAAAGATCCTATTTCATTCTCGTCCCTGTCCCACACAGATCCTCCTCATCATAAAACCACTGCTAACTTTCTCTTGGGGGCACGTTAACTCCTGGGGTGATGGAAGTGAAAGATTTTGCTCCTGGAGAAACAAAACACATGGTTTTATTTTTATTTTTATTTTTATTTTTCCTTACGCCACTTTTTGTGGCAAGAAAAAACTGTCATATTTAATTTATTTTTGGCCTGACGACATGCTGTTTCCTCCCACTGATCTGTGGTGGGTACTACAAGCAGGAGATGACGTCGGAGACACACAGGACAGCAAAGGAGGTTCAGTTGCAGTGGAAAATTCAGGTATCGCTCACTGCAGTGTCCTTAAATATTCCTGGGGAAATTCCAGTATCAGAAGTGTCATTGGTCAACATCATCACTGCAACCGGCTAGCACAGTGTTAAAAGACTGTGGTTTTAAATACTTTGCCCTGACTTCCTCTCTTTATTACTCCGAGTACTTCAATGTTTCCCCTATTACATTTTTGTCATTTTCTTTTTAATTAGTACATTCTTACTTCAGCATCTAGCAACCACAGAAAATACAATTATTTGAAGACACAAAAACAATCTGCAGAAACTCCAGGGAAACCTTCCCTCCAGCTGAATAGCATCTCTTTTAGCAAAACACTTGGTTGTCTGCTCAGTACCATGTCTCCTACCACAATCCACTTTCTGCCCTTCAGACACTTTCAGACCTGCATTGAAAAGCTGGTATTAATTCCTGCCTTCTCCTGCTCAATTATTTCCTAATTTAACTAATTTGAAAGAAAATGAAGAAGCCTTCCTGCATCCTTAATGCCAATCAAGCTCTGCAAAACTGGATCGAGAAACTGGGCTGAAGGAAATGGAGCAAGCAATGGCTGCACTCGTCACTGAAATGCTCGGGGCTCTGCCAGGTGAGAACTGCTGGGCAGGGCACAGCAGCGGGTGCGAGCTGGCACCAGCCTTTCTGTGTGGCCATGGAGCGACACGGGGGCAGCTTGGAGCAGGAGGATGGAGCTGGCTGACAGGAGCAGGACAGCTGGGTTAAACACAAGCCCAAGGAGAGCCGTCCCCTCCAGCCGTGGGACTCTTCAGGATCTGCACGCTGCAGCCACTGGGACAAGCACGGTCTCCAGAGGGACTCAGGAGACGTCGCTTCCCCTAGAAGAGCTGGTGCCGGTGCCTTCTGTCACACCATACTCTCTTGGTGGTCACACATTGGTCACCCAGTCCACACAAAAACGTGACGGCCTGAGTGTCTTTACAGTGTCGGTGTGGTGCGAAGAGGAGGAGGACGGTGCAAGATGCTCCGACAGCAGTCACCAAACCTCCGTCCTGGCCTCTCCCTGACCTGCTCTTGCAGCAGCACAACAAGCAGACCATCCGTCAGAAGCCAGGGGCAGAGGTTATATTTCACACATCAATAACAGCGATATTAATAGAAGTTTCTCAACTGGCTTATAGGCCTCCAAATTGTTGCAGTCAGTAGCATTCACTATTGTAATTTATTTTTTGCAGGAGTCCAGTGACATATATTTGCTTCTGTAGCAGTTGCTCCAGTTCAATAATTGGAAGAGAGTAGTATATAGCTACTTGTCTCTTATCTTTACCACTGTGTTGGCACAAATCAATGCATGTATTACATTAAACGTGCACTGGAGCACAGGACTTGCCATACTGGCCTCTAGAGCATGAGCCTGGGCAGCAGCACCACCAGCAGCTCCCAAGGAATTACTTACTGCTGTTATCAATTTCAGGTCTTTGGTAACAACAATGGCTTTCTGAAAGCTGAAGGTGCCCTTGGCATGCATTAAAATTCAAATCAATATAGAGGACAGAAACAAGCTCAGCAAGATGCTCCAGCTCAAGAAGGACCACCCCTCAGCTCTGCCAGGCTGTGCACCAACTCCCTCAGCATTTTTGCCATCAAGAAATCTGAAAAAAAGTGATATTTTGGAACCTATTTCCATGGAGTTGAGATTTTATTTATTTTGATCCATATGGTTGAAAACCTTTCACAGGATAATTTCTTCCATGGGTCATTTCAATTGTATCTGTGGATGAAACTAGAATAAATTTCAAATTTTAATGTGTTTTCTGCCTCTGTCTTTCCCATGCCATTGGTTTCCTATGAAGTCATCTCTATTCCCAATGTAAAATCAGTTTGCGGTTAATGTGGACGGGATAGCTCTAGAGACAACCTCTGGATGAGGTCAGTAAATCCACCACTGGCTCTGGTGCAGTTATTGCTGTCTTTGTTTCTTGCCATCTCTGAGCAGAAAGCCCCAGCTGGCTGGTTTGCAGTTTGGGCACATGGGCACCTTCTGACTCTGGTAACACACTGCAAAGAGTTCAGCTGGGACTTGCACCGAGTTCTCCACGCCCATTCCCCAGTGGGTGTCCATGCACGCCTAATTCTGGTCTGGTGACCAATTCCCTGTACACTCCTGTAAATTACCAGCATTACAAATGACAAATAATTGTGCAAGCTGTTTATTTATTTTTTTTTTAAATAAATCAGACCATTAAAATCTTAGTGTGAGTCATTGATTAGGAAGCCTTATGGTTATGGGGCTCTTTTTGCTGAAGGTGCTTTTCTACACTGAGTGTTTTGTGTCTTAATTTGAATCCAATGTGCTAGAAGTTAACAAGTAATTATTTTAACACTTTGAAATTTGTTACAGTTAGTTGAGAAAGTAAGAATGACTTTCACTGATTTTGCTACTTCACAAATTCTCTTTGCAGACGTATTTGCATTAAGGGGGAGGAAAGGCTCATCGCAGGCCATTGAAGGTTCTCAAACTGCTAATTGGCTTGAAAGCAAACATCCCCTGATCAGCCGCTTTCAGCAGTTTGGTTGAACAAGTCCTTTCAAGACCCAAAGTTCAAATTAAATGAAGCACTGCTCCCTCCACTTTCTTCTGAAAAATACCAACAAGATGTTCTCCAGTAAGATGCCTGGGAAGACTTAAAAATAAAGCACATTTCCCGTGAAGACAGATTACTTCAGAATAAAGCATTGCTTGCCAAGTACACACCACTTTAAACCACCTCAAAACCAAAAACTGAGCTATTGACCTGCTACTGAGTGTTTCGGGTTCCCCGACACTGCTAACCACAACACTGGGAAGAGGAACTAAAAATGTAGATCTGTTCTTGCACCAGTTAAAGCAACTGATAAACCGGCAGTTAGTCACTGCCAGCATCACAGAACAAAGAAGAGAAAAACATCCACTTGGAAACTCAAGATGGTATAGGATATTTTAGCATCCTTACATAACAAAAGGTCATCTATTTTGAACATATTTGTAGGAAAGAATCTGTTGATTTGTGTTGTCAACTGGAGATTTCAGATCCACAGAGAGCAGAGACTTGTCTGAAATTAGGAGATGAAAGGACTGGTTGCTTCCTAAACCGAAGCTTTGCGCTCTACCCCAGGAGGAACCGACCTTGCCAGATTTTTGATTAGAAATTTTCTGGGGACAAAGGACCTTTATAAATGCTGAAAACATCTCTCCCTAGCCTTCCATCTCCCTAGCCTTCCGTGCCCATTTTTTGCCACTTCTGCAGCAAATGTGAGCTTTTGCAAAACTTGCAAGCTCAACACTTTATAATGCCCTAAAGAAGTCTTTTGCAGAACTGATCGGCACGCAGTTCTCACACCAGCCTCTTGCTGATGCTGTACACACAGCGACCGCCCGTGCCCTGTGCCAGCTCTACAGGAATGGAAGTGCCTTAAGGCATTTGTCTGCTTGGTTGGTGTGAACCTTGAAAACTACACGAAGGAGAAAGATGCATCCTTCTGGATGAGACACTTCTAACTTGCACATCTGCACAGCCTGGATTAAGGCAGCAACTCCAGCTAGTCCAGGTCTAGCAGCTGCTAGCGATGGATGGAGGAGGCCAGGCAGACCCGGAGCAGTGTTAGGACAAATACCAGCCCACAATAACTTGATCTACTACACCCGTTTTTCAAATCATGATACCTCTGCCGTATCGGTTAAGTCACCCGTCAGCAGGTTATGCTGCCCCAGCCCGAACCGAGCACAAGAGATCTGATTCATGGAGCTCACCACGGCATCTCTCACTGCTGGGCAGAATTCCCAAGAGCAGATAAATATTTCTCAGCAAGTAACACATGCATTTAGAGACAGAATACATCCCGTTGAGATCAGTAAGAGTTTTATCACTGACTTAGTGAAAACAAGATTGAGCCCTTATTTGCAATATGAGTGATGGGTGAAAGCTGCAGAACGCCCAGAGCCCATCATAAAAGTGCTTATCAGTAACTACCTCCAGCCCAGCCCTGAGGAAATCTGACCTCTGGGTATCTGACAGCAGCACTTGCATCTACCAAAGCATACCTACGGTCTGCTGCTCGGGTTGACCCCATGCTGTGATACAGTATTTGCCCAGAGACTGCAGGCTCACAATATTTACTGCAACATCTTGCTCCATTGTTTAATTAAAACTATTCAGTCCAGGAACCAAAGATACCAGCTCTGCAAAGCCAGGGATGGATAAATCTCATCCGTGCCTCACGGGCTCCAGGTGAAAGCCTTTACAGGGCAAGAGGCACGGTCATGTGCTGACCTTCTCACAGGGAATTACTTGCTCACTCACAGGGTCCCCGCACCGCTGATACAAGATTTGCACCAGAGAAATGATGCTGCAGGTATCCCTCAACGCACTCTTGTCAGCATGCCCTCTATTTTTCTGTTCAGCAGATGGAAACGTGTGGAATATGAATGGACGATGGAGGCAGTGCATGTGGCAGGCTGCGTGTGACAGCAGCGGCTTTCTTCCCCAGGGACACGGGGCGCAGGCAGGCCACCGAACTGCTGGACTGCAGATTACAGCTGGAATCTTTCTTTGGAGCAAAGTACTCATAAAGTGACCTTTTTTTAAAATCTCACGTGGTTTTATTAGCTCTGCTGCAATGAAGTAAGGTATGCTGCTTCTTATCTGATAATTTCAGCATTTTAATTTAGGAAATACAAGCATAACTACACTTGCTTTCACTGTTGATTAAACACAGACATCCGAAATATTTCATGCTTCGCCAAGTGAATATTTTTAATTTTTTTCCCCCCCAGGAAACAATGCTTAGGATGTCCGATCCTTTTTCTATTACAGGGAGAAAAGATGTCTTAGAGCAAGCATTTAAATGAATGTCAGCTGGAAGAAACACACACTGAGTGCAATTTGAGATAAAACTACCATTGATCCCTTCATGTACAGCCTTTGTGGCAGTGGTTGACATGGCTATTGAAAAGGGACTGTGGTGCCAGAGTTCTTCTAAGAGATAATCCGTCTTCTGAGAGAAGATTTAGGGTAAATGTACCTGTGAAAAACAGTGTATTTCAGCCTACATGATGAATGGCTTATTGTCCTTCCTCCGGAGCCTCGCTTGGGCTGGGGGGTGGAAGCAGGAGGAAAGGAAAGGCACCAGGCAGAGCCGCCTGAATTCTCGGCAGTGTGTCTGCTCAGCCCTTACCCAGCTCATAGGCAGGAGTAGCGAGAGCAATTTTTAGCCTAACAACAACTTTGCTTCGTGCCACAACTCCACTGCAAATGTAAATGATTCCAGGCAATTGCATTATTTATCAGATTATTTCTATCACATGTCTTTGCAGCAGTTTATTACCTTTTTAATAATGCTTCCCATGCAATGAGGCAGCAACTGGGATTATTAAAATGATCTCATAAAAGCGGTATTGGCCATTAGGCTATTTCAGGAAAACACAGAGATTTAGAAATGCTCACGGGTCTGAACACAGAAGCCTGGCTGTGAGGGAGGATTTACTGCTCGCAGCCCTCCCCGAGCCAGGGACAGTGCTCACCAGTACCTGCCCGTCACTGTGAAGGATGCGCTGCTTCCGAGTACGGTCCACAGCCAATAATTCCTGTGGCCATGGGATGCTCCCGCTGCGTGTGACTACAACCTTTATGTAGCACAGATAAATAACAGTGAGGTTAGAGCTGTCTGCTTTATAGCATTAATCCCCATTACAGGACATGCTGAGGTCAGTGTGGGCTTTGCAGGGCTCCACTCAACACCCTGGATGGCTGCTGGAGCACGCAGGGAGGCGAGAACAAGAGGAGAGCCCTGATTATGACCCCCCAGCTTCAGGCCACCTGAGATTTCCCACCTTGTATCAACTCAGCTGAAAACACTGTTATCTCCCTGTGCATGGATGGGACTTTCCAGCTTGGGCTTCACCCACCTGTGCCCCCGAGAGCAGCTCTGGCTCCAAACATTTCTGCCTAACTGGGAAAGGTGCTAAGTGGATGGTGTCCCTGCTGCCACCACCACCATGTCCTGAGGGCTACAGCCAGCACAGCACCACGAGCAAGGACAAGTTGGATTCATGTCTAACCCGGCCATTAGGTTGCATCTGAGCAAACTGCAGGAAGATATTGTCTGCTGGAATGGCATTACAGTGGTTTTTATTTGATCATCCATCTAAACCCATAACTGGTATCAACAGCCAGATGACGCAGGCAGCCTTTTACAGATACACAACTTCTTGTCCAGGACCTGTTAGTTTTGATTTAGATAACCACCTACAGCTGCTTCAGTACTTATTTGTCTATAACTACTTGTCTTTTCATGGTTCACAGAAAAGTCTGAGCTAATTTAGAGCCTCAGTCAAAGCCCATTTAATTTAGTACACGTCTTTCTCTTGGTGAAAGCAGGCATTAGATAAGGCCTTACTTATCCATGACAACTGGCAGGTCTCTTAACAGCAAACTCACTATAATTAATTTCCAGGTAAGAACTATATTTGCTCAAAATAAACCGAGCTAAAATCCTGCTCCACTTAGTTTAGTAGGGAAGTTCCCACCACCTTTGCTGGAGCAGCTTCTTACATGGGGCTGTAAGGCTGAGGATGAAGTGTTCGCATGGCACAGGGCTGCGGGACAGCCAGGGCCTCTGTCCTGTGGGTGTTCTTGATCTCTGAGTTAGGATTCTTAAATATATATATATTCCAGGTGAACCACCCTTGCACCGTTTTTGCCAGTACATCTGAGTCATGAAGGACACCAGAAGGTTTTCTGCTACAAGCAGGGCAACTGGGAATTAGCAAGAAGCCTGCGATGTACAGTTTGGGTTCGTTTGGTCTTTGCTGTGCTCTGAGACTACAAGGGAAGCACAAAGATTTAACACAGACCTTTTCAAAAGTCTTTCTTGGTAACAGCTGCTCTTACCTTGCTGCATCACAAATACACAGTATTGCACTACTTTTTATTGATATGGATCTTATTCCAGGGATGCAAATTGTGTGTAAACTTGTTTTCGTCTTAAGCTTTTCATTTACAGGCTTGCTAAGAATGAAGAATTAAAAGTGAGGAGAGTACCAACTGAAATTCTTTCTGATTACTGAAAAAAAAAAAAAAACACGAAAAAAAAAATAAATATTTTTCCAGAGATAAAGAAAGATAGAACACATTTTACTTGGATAAATACTTTTGAGAAAAAATGGGCCCCCCTGTGGCATCAAACACCATAACTTCACTGAACTCAGGATCAGTATAAACGAGTGATGGAGCTGGCATCCTAAGTTCTTCCCACAATTTTATTTTTCAGCAAACTGTTTATTTGCAGTGACAGAGCAGCCCAAATAAATAATATTGCACCCAGCATATATTAATATCTATCACCACAAAAGCTGTGTGTTGTCATCATCCTCCTTTTTGCCCAGAAATTTTAAAGGCAAGTGTGGAACTGATGAAATCCTGTCCTGAAGGAGTGGGCAGGAAAGAAGCGAGCATTTACAGCTATTAGAGGCTTCATGTAAATTGTTCAGAGATGCCTAGGGTCATAATTCAAATATAAAAGTATCCCTGGGTTATCTAAGAAGAACAGTTCTCTACAAAATATCTTTCTTAAGGGATGCTGATAACAGGAAGAAACAAATGAAAACCAAACACAAACACAGCCAGGGACCCCGAAGGAAAAGAGTAGGCTGTTGTGAATTTCAAATAATAGAAACCTTTAGTCTTCTCTCCCTTTACACTGTTTTTTCATTACACACAGAATTAAAATAAATACAGTAAGAAAGACCCTGTCATGAGAATAAATATTTGAAGAAGCAGGTCTGAGCAAAGCAAAAGGACGCTCGTTTTTACAGCTTTCATTCCTTAGACATGAGGCAATAATTTGAGCTATCTGGGAAGATTTTCTGAGTCTGGAAGGGTCCAATGGTGCAAAGAGCCAATTTTCCATTGATTTTGGTGGGAAACGAAGACCAATCTCCATGGGAAACTGCCCTTTTAGCACAGCTCTCGCCGTTTATTTTTACAGACCGAGTTGGCCGTTTGTCACAGAACACGAAAGCGGCACTGGGTAGGAAGGGGTGCTCAGGGTCCTGAGCTCTCCCCTTGCGCAGCCCAGGCTCTGGTGCTTCAGCAGCCCCACATCTTCTCCTCCTGGCTGGCACACTCACAACCCACCCCACGGCAGGTCAAAGCATCCGTGTGTGCACAGCTGCCTGCCCATGGGCACGCAGCTCCCCACCACGTACTCTCTCGTGCTCCGAAGCGAGGTGAACCTCGCATAAAAAAGCAGCAGGTGCTTTGAAGCTGCTCCTGTGTTCGCTCTACCTAACTTTCAGTGAAATATTTGCTATGCTCGTTCTTCCACAGCAGTGATTAGAGTCTAGGGCATGGAGATTAAGTGACTTCTCCCAGCCAACGAAGAGGGACGGTGCCAGTCCGAGGAATCAAATTGGGAAGCGCAGCCTCCAGCCACCCTCGCTAACAACTTCCCCACCAAGGAGAAGCCATCGCCCTCTACCTACAGCAAACGCTTCCAAGGTTTGACAAACATAACCATTAACAGAAACTCCACTGAAGCTCATAAAATTTATTCTCTTATGAGAAAAAAAAAAAAAAAAGTCCGTAAGAGATTTTCTGTGCATCATCTGCTGACACAAACCATTTCTGGGAGCATTCGTGAGATTAGAGCACAAGCAGTAAATGCATTCTCAGCTTATTCGCTCCAGCTGATACCATCTGAATAGATGCCCAAAGGCATAGTCTTTCAAAGATAACACATCTTTTCCTCTAGTTTCAACAAAAAATGCCCACAGAACAAAGATAAATTACCCACTCCACTTGTAATCGACATTAACATAGATTTGCAAGATCCAAAGACACATTTACGTCACCTAAAAATGGTGTTAAAATAATCATCAAAAACATCACCGAGTCTGGTAGAATGTCTAAAAAGTTCATTAGAAATCCTTTCTTTTTCCCCAGCAGACATATAATTATTTCCTTGGATTTTAAACATGCATTTCTTAAAATGTAAAATCTGTACAATCATTATCTTTTAGCTCTTAATTACGAAAATATCCAAGAGAAGAAACATTTGATATATTTCTTTCCTTTCAAATTGTTATAATCATTATTATTATTATCATTTTAAAATTAGAGGACATGTATGAACCATACATGAATTTCAAACTGCGTTTAGGAGGCTAATTACAGGCATTTATTGTTGAAAGCTCTGGCTGCAGCGTGTGCTCGCAACAGAGAGGAATCCGCCTCGCCGCGGGGAGCCAGATCCTGCCTGCGCCTGACACAACAGCTCCGCGGAGGAGAACTCTGCCTTTCCTGGAGTGTTTTTACCGAGAGGGAGAAATAATTTGTTGCTGCATGTACGGTACCTGGAGATGAATTTAATAATCATAAAGACGAAACACCTCGAGCAGGACAAGTAGCAGCTGTTTAACAGCACTCGGTGAATGGCACTGTAAGCACGGGACACGTCTCACTGCGCCCCGGGGCTCTGATGCCTCTGAGAAGGGGGCTGCCTACGTGCTTGGCTCTCTCCTCTTGCAACCCCCTGCAAGCTAGGCTCTATTTTAAAACAAATTGCCAAGCCCCACGGTAAAAGCCTGCTGACTTCCCTAGGTACTTTAAGTCCCACCAACACCGCGAGGTCTGTCGGGCCACGGCCAGGCTGTGGTCCCCATGTGGTGACAGCCAAGCCCTACGTGTGTCCACGCTGCACCCTCACTGCACCAAAAAGAGTCTGCTGGGAGAATGGCAACAGCTTGCTGATGGCACAGAGCAGATAAATGAACGTGCAAGTTTTAGGGATCAGCCTAATTACTTTAGACAACCTAAAATGGCAGCAAATCTGTGTTCTAAATAAATCCCTAACCCTGCTCAGATAACATTTTGCTAGGAACATTTGCTCAAGAACAGAGGGAGAAGGCAATGCAGCAAGGAACACTGGAGATGCCAACTTACTATCAGCACTGAAGTTAGACAATTAGGAGGCTGGTAGAGTGAAACAGATGAACACCTAACCTTTGTGGACTACCATTTATAGGGTTACGAACACAAGTATACAGCAGGTTTCTCCATCTACAGAAGTGATGAGAGTTATTATGGCCCAATACAGAGCAGGAAAGGAAAAAAAAGCCTGTTAACTCTCCTTCTGAAGAAGCCGAGAGCAGTTGGTGACCTACTCCTAAGGAAAACTATGATCAAGCTGCATGGTTTTCACCGATGGACTTCAGAGGAGGCAATGAGCACAGAGCTGCCGGCCGGCTCCGCTCCTTCCCCTCGCTGACACTGCGCCTGTGAGCACCCAGGAGAGCAGCGAGTGGCTTGGGGCGGGCTATTAAAGGGCTTGTCCCAGAGCTGTTGTTTCAGGCTGACAGTGGGATGAGCTTGTGCTTCAGCATGCTGGGATCCTCCAGACCACGCAAAGCTAACATCAGCTTCTGCTGGGAAAGGAATGATCCGTGAACGTGAGCCCATCAAGAGTCAGAGGGCTTCCTCAGGTACCCTGACCTGAGTGAATCAAGTGGTTTCCTGGCTCATTTTAGTACTCTTTTGCAGAAAAAAAATGGTTAAAGTAAATACATGCCAGTTATTTCAGACATTCCCATGAAGTAGAGCCATCCTCTGCCATTGTCTTTGAAAAGTAAGATGAATGCTGCATTGTCGGCTCAAACTTCAGAAAGCTATTTGTAGGGTGTCATTTTTCATATTGCCTAGGCAGGATGTAATGAAAAACCGACACGTTATTGATGGTTTGGTTACCTGTCTGCCTTAAAGAAATTGCACAGGTGCTCTATTTTGAAAGAAAAAAAAAAGTGTCTACACAATTAATGCAAAACAATGATAGGAAGCATCCTTTGAGGTTTTATTTTCTGCTGAGGTGTCACCAGACTGTGTGTCCAAAAGCCACTGCTAGCAATTCATCTCTCAAGTAATCAGTATAAAAATATTATCATACTTCGTACTCTGGCACCAGACTGGAAAAGATGTGCTGCCTGTCCTATTGCCATTTTGTTTCTGGCTGTTTAAAGCAATTAGTAACTAATTAGGAAGTTTGAGGCAACAAATACAAAATGGGGATTCATACAGCTTTTTAAACTCCAGACATGCTGACAGAGTAAGAGAAAAGGCTCTCTTTTCTTGTCTGATTTCACATCTTTTCCTTCTCAGAACAGCATAGCATTGAAATAAACATGTTAAAATTTGTTATTAAAATCACACCCGATCTGATGGCTCTGTAAAGGAACAGCCCTTGTGAGGGCACCCTGAGGATGCCAACTCTTGAGAAAACCACGGCTAAGGTCTGTCTTTCTCACAAGAGAAAAAAAAAGTCTCTGAACACTTTTAAAGGACAGAAGCCAACAAAGCCATCTAGTCACACACAGCAAACGTCCCAGCTGCAGTCCCGTCTGCTCCTCCCCACCTCCCACTGCCCTGTCCCGGTCTCACAAACCCTCACCTCCTCTTCAGAAGTCACTAGGGCACCGAGATTTTAAAAGTGAGCTTACTCTTCTAGATCATCTCTGACTAGAGATGATATGGTGGAGAGCAGCTATGAAATATCTGAAAAAACCTGGGCCTGAATTACTTAAACTGTGAAGCACATAAACACTTCTGCAAATGAACCTTGAGCGCTTTCTGGAAGTGCGGCTCTCTCCTGACTGTTATCTGACAAGGACCACGCTTGCTGTGCACGCTTTACAGTTCTTAATGCTGCAGTAACTGAATTCAATGAGTAAATGCCATTATATGCTGCATGTCTGTGCTTTTATTGGTTTTCAGCTAAAAAAAATATATAAAAATCTTCCTGCTTTAAGCAGTATGGCTTTGTGTGTGCAAGAGCGTGCTCATATATCACAAAGCTTGTCAAGACTGCAAGATAATGGGACCAACTGGGAAAATTTCCATGAAGACAGCGAGCGTGCCTGGAGTATCTAGGTCAGATCCTTCTCTAACAAAGTGCACTATGAGGGTCCCTTTATACAGAAACTTGTTTAATTAAGATAACAGATGTTGCTATTATATGAGTCCTAGTGAGTGCCTGTTTAATTGGACACTTTCATATTCTTTGCTACCAGCACAGAACATCATTTGTTTTTTATGAATTTCTTTCCTTACAATTAAACCGTACAAACAATGCACTGTATATTCATAGAAAAGAAACAGCTCTAATGATATAAGGGCTCTACACGAACAAGAACGGGAGAAGACTAATTTGTCTGGGGGCTTAAAAGTACAATTATTTTTCTGTCCTGGACTGAGTATATGTCTGGTACCACAGTAAATGTGACTTCCAATAGCTTTAGGAGAACATTACGAATGAAAACCATTGTGTACATATTTTAAACATTCATTATTTCAAGGAAAACACATTAGATTTTGACATGTGCAAGTTCTTACCAAGTGCATGAGGTAGCTGACAACAGAACAGGGAGGCACTGGCAACTGTGTGACTGAGCAGGAAACTGATAAATCCTCCTTGAAATTCTTTCACTGGAATTTCTCCTTGAATTTCAGAACTCTAAACCATGTTATGGATTCAGCCTTGAGCTCAGACTGTCCGTGCCAAACCTTCTGCAGGCCAACTGCTGGTGTCTCAGGAGGTCTCAGGACACTAAACCACATTCAGCTGGACCCGGAGGGCACTGCCAGCCCTGCTCACCTCCTTGCAGCGGTGTCCCAGAGCATCGCAGAACACAGCTTCACCAACACAGGACCACTCCTAATGCCAATACCATGCACTAAACCAGACTACATGCTTCACTCCACCTCTGCACCACAGCCTGGCTAACACACCGGCAGGATGGCCACGCAGCAGTGCTGTAACAAACCCCAAGACTGGCAGAAAAGTAAATAAATAAAAGTTATCTTGGATTTCCTGCACACAGCCTACACTGCCTGGAGCTGGGAACCAACGCAGAATGAGAGACAGGGAAGACTCACAAAGAAAGACATGCCAATCCTGCAGTACAAACCAGCCGCTAACAATCCCTTCCAACTCTTCTCCAAGGAAATTATTCCACGCCAATAGCAAAATACATCAATCTGACCAATTCCCTTAGGAATTTTCTTAAGGTACTCTAACAAAAGGACCGTTGGTGGGAAGTTACTAAGAGACAGTTCAACCCGTGCAGCTGAGTGTGTAAAAGCCCTGGTGTGTCAGTGCAGATCACACTGTCACTATCAACCTGAATGAAAATGAAAAAATGAAAGCCACGTGAAAATTAAGGGAGATTTAATTATTTCAAAATTAAGGTTGAATTAGCCATTTTCTATTATTTAATTGTCACTTCCTGATATACAGTTCAAAGCAAATTACAGTTCCGGTCCAGGACGTTCCTCTAACAGTTTGGAGTCTGGGAGCAGCTGTGACAGAGTCTTATTTTAATTTCAGCTGGCAGAACTCTGCGTAGCTCTAGGATTTTCCTCTAATCATGCACAGCTCGATTCTCCCTCTAGTACCCAGGAAATCTGAATGAAGGAGTCAGGGACGACAGTGACTTGTGATTTCCACCAGAGCGAGGACGAACTGCTTGTGCTTACAGCTAGCACAGTTCTCTGTGGGAGCCACGCTGTAATTATGAACAAATTGAAAGCTTTCTATGATAAGATCACCTGAAAATAAAGGTTTTAAAACACAAGACTTAGTAATAAATTTATGTAACGCTGTGGCATTAGGTGTAATTGAATTATTATGAGAAGATTAAGAAAATCCTGCAAGAACAATCCGAGTGCCGTGACTTCCCCTCCCACTCCTGCCAAGGAACAGCATATACAGTGTCATGCTAGGAAATAATTGTCACAAATGGGAAATTCTGGGCTCTGTAAGACACTTGATCTGCAGCTGGCATTCAGGAGTTTAAAGGAAGGACACCCCATTAAGGACTTGCTTTCATTCACACCAGTGTTACGGAGGGGTCATCAATTAATGGAAGTTTTCCCAGCCTTGTGGGTAGCTGCGGATATCTGTTTTATCTTGGTAAATCTCAGGTGAAATTATCCTCCACCTCTGTAACTCCCACTGACATCTAGGGATGATTCATTTGGTTTCTGAGACAGCTTCTGTGTGAAACATGGACTCGGTTTGAATCATTGTTGTCTTTCACATGGTGTAATAACTGCAGAAGACCATGGCTCTAAATATAATGTCTGTCTGCTTCCTATCCACTGTGTATACGATGCCATAGATGACTATGTATTTTATATCCCCAAACTCACTTGACATTGACTATTGAATTTCAAAAAATCAGAGGGATAAAGACAGAAGAAGAAGATCAAAATGCCACTGAGAATTAAGTAGAAACCATACTTTCTGGCTTCTGTAGTCTGTGCCCTCCTTCCTCTCTCTAGTGTTTTTTTGCCTGGTTTGAATGCCAGTCCTCCTTGGGCAGCTGGGCAGTAACGATCAGCTCGATCTCAGAGGGCTAAGTCCAGCACCCCTTCCAAGTCACACTGATGTAGGTGGCACATGACTCAAACAGAACCTATACAATAGGAATCCAGCTCTCCAGAACATCTATTCACCTACTGTTGAGGCAGAATAAAGGGATTGGAGGTTAAACCCATCTGGAAATATAACAGAACCAAAGGGTATGTGAAAAACATTCTGAAACCTCAGCACAAATCTTTCTGTCTGATGGAACAGTGTGAAGTGACCCCAAGGACGTAACAGTTTTGCAACAACCAAGGACACTAATTCCCCATTGAGCTCCCAACTGGGAGGTGTTTTTCAGTCCCATCTCCTATCCCAGGGGTGTGGAAGTGGAAGTTATGTTAGCAGGCAGTGGACTCACCTGTTTTACTCTACCAACAGCCGCAGCCACCCTGCAAGGCTGGTTTGTGCAGAGTGGCATTAATAGGACCAAAGACCTTCCCCACAGAGCATTACAGCTATTTTGCCTGGAAATGTGAAAGGAACACAAGGGAGCACCAGGGACAGAAGATGCACTCTTCCATATAGAAATAGTCCTTGTTTCTGAAGCAGAATTTGCAATGTAACTGTGCCTGTGCTATAGCAGATTCTATACAAAATTTACCTTCTGGAATCAAGCTACTAACGTTATTTTGACTCAGTCAGGCCTCCAAGGCAGGATTTCCATTATTATGGAGATGAACTACCTTTAATGACTGCAAGAATATAATTGTACCTCAGGGCAGAATTTCTAATAACACGATTGCACAGTTCTCAAACACTGGTAAGAGATATCTTCAGGGCAGGTTATTCATTAGGGGTGCAGTACACACTAGTAGTTCAGCCTCTAGAGAAGAATATGAAACCTAAAGCAATAACGCTCTTTTTTTCCATGGTAATCTCTGCCCTCTGGGCAAGCATTGAACAACACACTTAGTTTTGCCTCCTGGACAGCCGTAGCCTCCAGAGCAGGAGTCCTGGCAGCCCAATCTGATGCACGCTATTTCCATCTCCAGAAAGTTGCCCCTAACATTACACGCCATCTGAAAAGTCACAAGAGCCCCAGGACAAATGCCTGAATGATTGTCACCGTCAAAGTCAGGCTGTATATCAGAATTCAAAGCAAGGACAAACGCATTAATGTTACTTTTAACTCCACCTGGAGTTGGAAGGACCATCTATGTTGATTAACCTTCACATGATCAAGTTCAGTTTGGAGAAGGCTCCAGATGTTCAGGTGCCTCTCTGAAACTCAAAGGACTCTGATGCCAGTTAAGCCAGAGATTTCATTTAAGTTGTTCCTCCCACGCCTGTCTCAAAGTTCTCTTTTCTGCCCTAGATGAAGAGATTTTAGCAACAGATTTTCTTGGCATCTTTCTTACCGTATCTCAACAGATTTTTTTCAACAGCCAGGAAAGTTCTTGTTTGAAGCCCACACGTACGTCTGGGTGTAGGGATGTACTAGGACTGGACTTCAGTCAATGCTGCTGTCCACCAAGGAGGCAGAAGGTAATGTTTCAGCAAAAAAGAAACCAGAAATGTAACCAGCAAGGTTAAGCAGATGACCAGCCGCTTGGCCTTTCCTACCCCTGTGAAGTCAGACAGCACTGATTAACAATGCCGTGACCACAGAAGACAATATAAATCCTTAATTGCACATTTCACACAGTCTCCAGTCACAGATTGCAGGGATGGCATGGCTAATAGAGGCAATGACGAGGATTCAACACCCTTGTCCCCACGGGAGACACAAACAACTGCACATAAGAACTAAATAGGTCCAAATGCCAAGCCAACAGAGCGGTGTTCATTAAGACATTTTGCCAGATAGGTCCTGCTGGAAGCTCTGGCTGGCAGAAAAACCCCAGGGCTGAAGTAGCAGAGAATTTCACACCTGCTTGGGCACATTTCACGTCTGATTTCCCATCCAGGGCTCGGTGCCCATGTGGGAGGTTCCCGGCTGGGCGAGGTGCGTTGGCAGGCGTGGGACGAGGAGCGTGGCATTTCTACAGTCTGCATTGAGCTCAGCTCTCAACTACCTTTTTTTTTTTTTTTTTTTTTTTTTTTCCTCCCCAAGTGTGGCACCAGAAAAACTGAGACAAATTTTTTCCTCGCAGGAGACAATCTAGTGATGTATTTCTTCACATCTTAGCAGGTTTTTATGACTACACCTGCCTTGGGTGAAGCTGGGTCAGGAGAACCCGGTAGATGAACCCAGGGAATTTTTCCTTAAAATACTTGCTTGGAGGTGTGTACACTTTGGGGCGTGCTCTAGTGTGGATTCCACCACGGTGTGACTTTAGTTGGTAAAGTTTTAGTGGGGGGAGCTAGCAGGTAACTGAGAAAAGGAGATGCTGTTTGCACAAAGCTTTGAATAAACCTGCTGTTTCTGAGGCGCATCTCTTCCTCTGAAACTTGGTGCAAATTGGTTGAAACATCAGTAGCCCACTGTAATAACCAATTCAGAAATTGATGACAGGCACAGGCAAACTGAACCACCACCTAGCCACAAGGTAAAAGTGAACAAGCCTCTTCCCTTAGAAAGCTGGGATCCAGCGTCTTCTGCTGTATTACAGCAGCTGAATTTTAGGAACCTTTGCAGAAGAAAGTAGCACTAGAAAAAAAAATCACTTTCTTGTCAGCATTACATAGCAGTGACAAAGCAAGAAACACAGTTGCTCTCACTTCTTTCCTTTCCTAATCCCTGACTCACATAAACCCCTGCTTCCTCTCCCACTTGCTATATTTAAATGAGGAGTTGACACCGCAGCACGCCTAGGAGAGCAGCTTCAGAGAAAACAGCAAATGTCAGCCGTGAACTTTGCCGGCAACCTCCAGCATTTAGTACCTCTCCCCCTTCCCACAATCTTCACAAGAAGAACAAGCTACTTCAGTTTTAAAAACCAATATATATTGATATGCTACAGTGTCAGCCTTGCCCAGCTCTGTGCCCTGGCTGCTAAAGGAAGCTCTGCACACCTCATCACCCAACTCCTTCTATCCCAAGAGACGAAGTCAAGTGGTTCATAGACAATTGCTTCCAAAATACCAGATATCAGGTGCCTAACTAAGTCAGAAATAAGTTGTGCCTTATTTTACTTATCTGGCTGAAAACGAACTACAGCTTTTCACGTACTCATACACATCATCAGAGCATATATTTTAACATCCATTGAAGGCAGGTTGGCTGGAGCAAGACTAGATTTTGTGAGACAAAAAAAAAAAAAAAAAAAAGGAGGTATATCACACATCACACTTTGAGATGTCCTACACAACTCTACAGGTCCCTTTCTCAGATGGTGCATAAGCCGACAGGTAACACAACCCAGAGTCAACAACTGCTACAAGCACGGAAGCAATGCGTGTGGATTTATAAAGTAGGCTCTTATTCCTAATAACACTTTGGAACTTAAAAAAAAAAAAGAAAAAAGAAAAAAGAAAAATATGCCTTATCCAGTCTGAAAAAGCCATCTCCAAGTCAGGCGTTATGACTGCCAAATTAATTACTGACCCCAAATAACTCCTATTTGCAGGACATTGAGTAATTTACCAGAAGAGTGTAATTTGCAGTGGAAGGTTTCAGGGATATACTCCTGGGGATTTTTTTTTTTGAAAAACAATGGCTATTTAGAGCAATCCAGAGGCAAAATATTTGCTTTTTAGAATGTATCTTTATCAGCTTCTTGGCAGGGATGCTTTAATAGTACACAGAGACTGGGATGAACACAATGGGAATAGAAATCTTGGCCCGAGCTCCTTGAGGTTGAACGCTGGCTGTTTTCACATTTATTTGCAAGTCAATTTTGGGAAGCTATTAATGACAAATTTAGCTTTCATTGCTGAAAGCCCCTGGGTTGGAGCAAGCTAATGAAATAAATGGTTACTTTAAAACATTACCTCTCATTTTCTCTTAGGATGTCTTTTCCTTTCTTCCAAGAATAAGTAGGTCTGGGGGAAGCTTTCGGCTTACACTCAATGATTACTTCACCACCCACTTTCACAAGAGTTAACTTCTTCAAGAGAGTTTTGGAAAAGTCTGGACTGACAGCTGAAAGAGAAAAAACAAAAAACACAGATCAGCATTACCTCTGGAAAAGGTAGTCGGGCACATTAAAATATTCCCGGTTTTCTTCTCACCTGTAATTGCTGAATGATCTGCCTTAAAATATTATTTTTAATGCTTTATATTCACAACTGTTGCCTGAAGAGGGTCTTTTATTTTGATGCTATAAAGCTGAGACCTTGACACAGCCAGGTCTTGAACCAAGCAAAACAAGGCAAGACTTCAGTAGTGATCAGGGCACAGGGTACTCTCCAATCATCTTAGTTTCTCCAGGGCACAAACTTCTATTTTGTGAAAAAACAGTCAAATGTTCATCGAGGCAAACACCAAAACCCTGCAGACAGTCTGCAACCTGACTGCAAGGCAGGCCTGGCACAAAGGAGATTGTTTGGCTTCTGATGCCTGCCTCAAAGGATTTTTAATGATTTATTTGATGAGACCAAATGACAGGCAGAGCTCGGAGGAAGCTGCTTCTAGGAAGACCAGAAGGTTTTATTTATATCAAATAGGAAAATTATTTTTTTTCAGTACAGAAAGCTCAAAGCAGATAGGTGAGGCAGCCTAAGGGTTTTATGAACAGCTCTTGACCTGCTCACTTCGTCTTTGCTCACAGGATTTTGCTCTCAGACAGCCCAGTGGCAGCAAATTCTGCCCAGTCCCTCCTGGTCCCCACAAATTCTCCCCATCCCTGTGCCTTCTGCCATGTTGTCATATCCCCAAGCTTGCAGCTGTTTGCTCATCTTCCTTTCTTGCTGCACCCTGCAAGGTGAGAGTTTAGACCACTGTGCATTGCAACTGCTTGGTGCTCCAGAAAATGATCTAAAGCTCACCTGAACCAGCTGGGAGACAAAAACCTGCAGTGTGATAAAGCAAATTCATTTTTCCTACAGCATCTCGCTTGCCTCCACTCTTTTGAATATCATTCCTGCCGCAAAAGAGTTGAATGCAAAAAATAATCCTATGTTGATAACACGATGGACTTTATGATCTAATAGATCTCTTCTACCTTCCACTTTTATGAATCAGAGTTCACAAATCTCTGAGCTGTCCTGCCTCCTATGTCTAATCATAGAGAGCTGATTCATTTTAGCATAAGGGAAAACATATATGTTATTAAAGACTATAAGAGCCACCCGAAAAACAACACCATATATATAAAACATTTCAAAATTAAGGCAGCATCCTGAGGATACCAATGCACTTAGAACCAGATGAAGCTTAACTATAACATGTTATCATAATTAATACAGTATTACTTTTTGGAAAAATTTTCAAATGACTGCCCAAAGTTTACTGGCAAAATAGATTTTTGAATAATCTTGTTATTTCCATCTCTAAGGATCAACTGGGACTTTTTTTTTTTTTTTTTTTTTAACATATTTTTTTCAAGTAACTTTCTACTTACCTGAGATCCTGCCTGCGACAGAGGAGTTACACGATGTGGGTTTTATTCTATGATGTCTGACCAACAAAGTAGTTATCGAGGGATCAAAACTATTGAAAATTAGGGGTAGGAGGAAAATCTAGTCTGATTCTTATGCAAGGTATTCAGCACTCAGCCACAGACTGAGTCATCCCTATGAAACACCGTATCACCAGGAGTTGCAACAGACTTGTTCAGGTACCTTGTGAAACAGCTTCTTGGGTCTATTTTTTTTTTTTTTCTTCTTCTCACTCTAGTCCTCTCTCCCCCTATTTTTTTCAAACCTTTAGCCTGAAAATTCTTCCAGGCAGTGATTGCATTTTACTATATGCTTTTACAATGCCCAGCACAACAACAGGATTCTGGTTCTAGCTGAAGACTCCAGGCAATATAATTGGCAACAATAATAGAGAAGAATCACTCTGAGAAAAGCTCTGTCTGTAATTTTCCATTTCTCTTTTTCACTTAATTTTGCTATAAGCCTCACTTGCTATTAGTGGTGTTTAATCATTTCAAGTGCTTAACTTCAGGACCTGTTAAAAAAACCATTTTTATACTCAGAAAGATCTGTTTAAAAGCTAACATTTCTCCGTGAGAGCTCAGAATATTGACCTCCTTTGAAAACCCTTGTGAAAAGGAAAACATACTGTTTTTCTTTAAAAATATGCCAAATGAAATCACCGATCCATAGAAATTAATGTGCGGCACACCATCCTGGTACTTCTCATGTGACACACAGAAGCAAGATTGTGTAATCCAGATGAGAAGTTGGCCAAGTACAATTTATCCGGCAGGTTTTTAAGAGTAAGCTCAATAAAGTCTTTGCTCTTGGTGCCAACATGGGGTCTACACGGGGATGTCCCTCTTACCTCTAAAGCTTGGTGAGGGTAGAAACCACGTTTTTTATAAACACCGTGTTATTTATACCCAGTTTTCAGCCACATTTTTCTGTGTGGTGGTTCAGTCTGCATGGAGTGTGCAGACGATGCTGTCTTGTTATTGCAGGCCTGGTCTTCAACCTGCAGTCCCAAAATGTCAGTGACCATGTTCTCAGGACCAGCATCAACACCATCGTTGGGTCGGGGAGGCCACTGGGTACTCGGGGTGCTGGGACCCAGGAGGCCTGGAGGCAACCACTAACAGCCCACACCTTCGGAGATCTGCCTTCCTGACAAAGGCTCATGTCTCCAGGGGTTTTGAATAGACAGGGAAAGCATCAGGGGGCTTATTTGAATTTCTTTCACGCAGAAACACGCCCAATATATCTTGGTGCTGTGAAGTCTGATTTATTGAACATTACTGTACTTTTCTTGAACAGCAACAATGACAATCTTTCAAATGATATTTTTTTTCTATCCAGGCATGTATCGCTGCTGATAAAAATGACCGATATTGAAAATGCCATAATCAGAAAAGACCTCGTGCTTTGTTCTTCAGGATAAAGCAGGGAATTATGCTATTGAACACACACTTTGAAAACAACTAAAGCACTATTTTTGAATTGCAAATTCTATTTGACTCTTCAAAACTACATACATATTTTGACTTATGGGTTCCTAGGCCTGTCACTCACACAAGAGCTTTAAGAGCAACATTTGGGGGTGAGGTGCAGACCTACAGGACAGCTGAAGTCAGGCCCAGCCAGCCTCAGCTCCTCCCAGCAGGGCCAGCCTGAGCAGGTTGCCTGGGGCCACGTCCAGCTGGGTGCTGAATATTTCCAAAGATGGAAGTGACACAACCTCTCTGGGCAACCTGTTCCAGCATTTGAAGCAGTAAGAAAACAGATTTTATGTTTAAATGGTATTTTCTGCGTTTCAGTTTATGCCCATTGTTTTTTCTGGGCACTGGGCATCACTGAGCTGAGCCTGTTTCTGTAATCCTACTGCCTCCTTGCACATCAGTAACACCCCCAGAGCTGCCTCCAATAGTTGCCATTAGGATTTGTTGAGAAAAGCAGGGAAAACAGCTTGTTAATTCAGTAGAGAGTGTGAGTCTGGAGACTTGAATTCTGTTCTTACTCAGAGATACATCTTCTGGATTTCACTTTAAGCCATATTCTAACCTGCTGGAGAAGCTGAGGACTCTCAGTCCACAGGACCTTCCCCTGATACTAATGGGGATAACTAGAGTAGGGGTACACAAAATAGGTAGGGCAGGAGTTGTTTTTCTTGGTGAGGGTTTGGGACTGAAGCATCGTGATTGCCGTTTGGATGGTGAAGGGTCTATTCGGACAGAAGGGTTTTCAACATCTCCTCAGGACAGTCCGTCTCTGCAGCCCACGAGCAGGCAGCTACTGTCCAGTGTGCTTTGAACTGGGGCAATACGTGGGTGTCTCCACAACATGTTTCTAACAGCAAGAGGTGAGTGAGTTTGCCAGCTCTCTGTGCTCAGTTACCTGGATGAATATGAGAATACGGGATCATGTAAAGAAATCTGTTCTCTATATATCTGCTTTCTCAAGTTTTCATTTTATGCTCTATTTAAAAACAACAACTTGACATAAATCCTCAGCAGCACTTCTGCTTCAGACACCAAAACTTGGCAGAACCAGTTTGGGTTAAAGCTGTGCCAATTTTGGAAGGTTTGTAGCACTCAAGAAAGTAAACTTACCTATGACACTCAGTTCTGCACTGGCAAAAATGATGCCATATCTGTTTTCCGCTACACACTGATACATCCCGGCATCTGACAGGCTGACGTTCGCTATTGTCATTGAGCCCTGCTCTATCTGAACTCTGCCCTGTAGGAAACAGTGAAACAAATAAAGAAGTGAGTAAGGAGATCCCTCCTTGGAACATAACCCCAGCAGCAGTTGTGCCATACTGCATGTCCAGGTAGACAAAACAAAGGTAAGGGTAACAGGAAAAATTGCATGCTCCATTCTATTTGTCTGCCAACTAAATTCTTGTCAGGTTACATACTAAGTGGAAAAAAACAATACAGTAGTTGGTAAATGCAATTTAAATTGGAGGACTTTCCCTTGACGTCTCATTGATTTAATACCCAAACCATTTAGATTAATCTCCCTTTCAAGTAAGTAAACTTGAATAAAAAATCGCACTTTTGTTCCATGGTGGCATATCAGAGCCAACCTCATTCTTTAAACAATGGCATTACAGGTATATAGGGCAATGAAGGTCTGGAAGACTGGTTGCCATCTTAGCTGGTACAATGGGAAATATTCAGAATCCTCTGCATTTTCTTGAAAAGAATATAGTTGTTAATAATTTAATGATCCTTTTCTTTGTATCAGCCACTAACGTGATTTAAGTACAAGACCATCTGCTAGTGACCAGCATGAAGCAAGTAAAATTAGTGTGTGGAACAAAAGACCACAGTATCATTTGTCAGCCTAAGGATATGGAGCCCATGTTATCAATTTTAATAAGTAAAGCAAAGTGTTCCCTCCCTTCCCCGGAGTTTCACCATTTAAAAAAAATAGTAATATAAAGAGCTATTGGCCTTCTACTTGGCTGTAGGGTGGAAATTTAATGTTTGCAATCTTTGTCAGGGTTTGATCAAATCTGGGCAGCCATGTTCTTTCACAGTAAGTGAAGGGGAAAAATGCAGTTTACTGTGAAACCAATGCTTTGGTGATTTGTTTAGTTTGCCGTTATAATTGAGGCAATCACAGGACTGAGCAATTCCCCTTGGTGGTTTGAGGACGCTCTTGCTCTGCTCCTGTGGATCACCCATCTAGGCAGTTCCTTGTGTCCCTGGCAGGAGGAATGGGAATGCTGCTAGAGACCAGCAGAAATGGTTTCAGTAGCAGCTAAGCTTTCAGTAGCAGCTGAAGTTCACCTCAAAACCATAAACTGAAGAAAAAATGAATCCATGTCCATCCACAGTCCTACTCAGCCTTTCCCACTTTCTCACATTCACATTCTGCTCTTAGATTTGCACTGTGGATCCTTCATTTCAAGGAGGAACTTTAAAACCACAGCTGTCGTACACCCTATGTTTCATTAATAACAGCTCTCTTGAAGCCAACATCTGCCCAAGGGAAAGGATGGGGCACCTCCCTCTCCTCCAGCCCAAGACCTCAATTCCATACAAAGGCACCCACCAGGCATGGCAAGGAATTGCCTACAGAGCAAGGGGATTTCAGAACACTGCCATCACTTCCATTTCTATTCCAAAAGTAGTAAAATATGCAAAATGAGAGCCACTCCAGCTGGGCCTACCTGGGGCAGCAGTGGCTCCCCGTCCTTCAGCCAGCGGTACGAGGGCTTCGGCCTCCCACTTGCACGGCACTCCCAGAAAACACTTTCCTCAATGGCTGCGTGTACATCGCTGATTTTCTGAATCCAGTTGGGCTGAGCTGCAATGCAGAAAGAATGAATAAAGCCTCATGTCTGCAAACAATAGCATGCTCTTCAAAGTGCAAGCAAACAACCATACACTTCTTTCTATATCATCACATTTAAGAGCTGGATTTAAAAACATGCTTACTAACCCTAAGGATCCTTTTTATTTTTTTTCCCGAGTTCAGTTCTAATTCCTGAAGGTAGCATGTGCAAGATCAGAAACTGCTCTCCTAACTTTCATTTTTAATAAAAACATTAATGAAAAGTAGCAGCTTCAGAAACATAGATCATCATCATCATCATCACCATCATCAAAGCAAAGCAACGGTTCACATGCTGCCCCTGTGGAATAGATAGCAATGTTGGACCATGGAGCCTTCAAAAAGAGACAGTTAGTATTCAACTAAAAAAAAAACGTTATTTAGAGCTATCTCTGCATTGAAATTAAGATTATACATGGAACTTTGGCCAGCATGGTTATAGCACTATTTCAGGTATGACTAATATATTCTCAAACTTTTTTTTTTTATTTTTTTTTTAAGATTTGGATGAGATCCAGGGAATGCTGTCCTATGAAGATCTTCCATGTATATGAAAAACTCTTTGGAATCGATAATTATATTGATGACATTGAAGAAACCTAGTAAACCCAAAAGCAGATATTGGAGATAAATTTTAGAATTTGGTGAAAAATGGTGCTGGTAGTTTTCAGACAGTTATGCAATTATATTTTAAGTTATGTTTTACATATTATTATCGGAGTTTGTTGTCGTTTGTTTGTTTTTAACATATACATTATGTTTAGCCAGACCCTACATGCAGATCAAAATTACTGCTTATTTTTTGGAGACCATGCAAAACCTTTTTGTTACGTTACCTTCACAAACCTCATCAGTCTGGATTTATCTACAATACATTTCAGAAAATACCATTAAAAAAAAAAAAAAGAGAGGGAAATTAAAAAAAAATAGTGAGTTCAGGTTTTTTAGTGGTCATTTACCCTATTTTGAAGTAAGAAAATCTGAGAGACTTAGTAGGAAGATATAACCAGCAGAGGTCTCCAAGAACCTGGTTAATCCCCTTTCATATGTAATCAGATAAAAAAAATAAGATTACTCCAAGAGAAAAAGAAATAAAAATTATATTTCCTTTGGATAGAAACAGGGACCAGAAAAAAAGATCTGAAAGGATAAATTAAAAAATGTTATATGAAAATGCTAAGTTGAACTTAGTTGGTATGACTATACCTAAACTTTTGGCATGTGTACCATTACGAGATGCTGGAGATACACACTCTGAGAGCTCAGTGCCTTTTAAAACTCTGTTCAGACTGTGACAGATGTGTGCCTAATCCCACATCCACCTCATTGCATGCTTCCCTTCTTGCTGTGTCTGTAAACAACAAAGCACAGAAGAAAGCGGAAGAACGTTGCACAGAATCTTAAATATGCCACAAGATATATTCCAAGGGACTTGCAAGAAAAGCAGAAAGGCAAACCAAACATAATGACAATGCCGGAGCAAGAAAAGGAGCTGAAAAGGAGAGGTGAGTGGTGCTTGCTTCCCTGACCGCCCCCTCTGCCCTGCACTATGTTAAGCTTGTTTATTAACTGTATCTGAAGACATATGAAAAGAAAAGGCTTTAAATGTAGGAAGATGAAAGTCAGCTCTGTCTTTTGGAGTAAGAACTTGAACAATTCCATTGAGCCGAGACACCCTGTACAACTCCACCGTTTCACTGGCTCAAGGACATTTGCAAATTACTCATGAGTCTCCATATTTACTATTCTAATAGCATCTAACTCATGATTTTGAGAAGAGTCTTATGATATCGTAAAAAGAGCTCTACAAAACCACACAGACCCATTTGCCTTTCTGCAGCACTGTTTTACTGATTTCCCACAAGAAAACAGAAAAAAGCAGACAAAACAACTGAAAGAAACCTGCAAAGCTATAAAACGCATAAAAGGCACAGTGGGCTCTACAGCATATAAATGTAAGCTATGTAAAAAGAAAGAAAATAGAAAAACCCTCATGTGAAGAGCAAAGAGGACTCAATATTTATCCTTATTTCAATTCAATACTTATCCTCATTGCAGGCAATCAGGCTCCCTGACTAAGGCAAGTTCTTACGCAACCCAGTGAAAGACTCATACCCATCCAGTCCTTCATTTACAGAGTGCAGGTTACAAGTGTGAAATCCCACCCTACGGAACTGTGTGGAGATTCAGACCCGCGGTGCTGGAAGTGCCGGGAGCCTGTGGGCAGCCCGTTCATTGCAGTGCACGTGTGTGCATGTGTGGCACCCATGAGCCATGGGTTTGCACCACGGTTCATCCCTTCCAGTTATTTAAACTGGTTAAACTTCCCATCCTACAGCTATTTATGCTGCAGATAACAACGGAACAGGCATATTAGGTCAAAAATAAAAAATATAAAAGCTCAGAGAAAAGTGGAGGAGCCCTTTGTTTCCCAGGAACTTAGCTCTCTGCTGCTCTTTGGGAGACATTTCTAATTAGGTCAACCTCTCCTTTGAACAGCTCATTTCAGAGAATACCAGGCATGCTCTTGACTTAATCTTGAGTAATACACAAGGGTTGGTCCATGGAGCGAATATGTTTGAGCCACCAAATGAGAGTTGCCATAATATAATGAAATTTGACAGTCTCCCATTGGGGATCATACCAAGACACGGTAATGTGCCACAAGATTTCAAGCATGATAATTAAAATAATTCAAATAAGGGTATGAAATCAGCTCTATGCTACATTTCCTGGTATAGCTGCATTGTTCAAGATAACTTTTTTTTTTTTTTTTTTTTTTTTTTTTAATTTAATGACTGGTAGTAGTGTTCTTGAAAAAGTCTTTCATTTAATTTCTGTGGTGCAGAGCAAAGAGACATTCTTCCTTGTGATGGGACTGGAAATATCATGGCTGTATTAGGGGTGCAGGTTTTGGTTGTAAAGATCCTGGTTGGAAAAATCTGATACTAAAGAAAAAAATCACATAGAAGATGGTAAGAATTCATCTGCCTTGCAAAGAAAAATCATATACTCAATCTCTAAACTGGAAGAAAAAGCTTAAAATATAAGCATGACACTAGCACAATGATAGTTTTAAAGAAAAACATTCCCCTCCTAGGTGATGAGAGCTGGGTTAAAAAAACAAAAACACAAAAACCACCAACCTTTTTTACTTAGCCTTCACAAACATAAAGTGGGACATTTTAAACCAGGTGATTACAGAATTATGCCCAAGTATGCTCTTGCTTCTTCAAGAGAAAAGAATCTAGAGTGAGTCTGTTCCCTATAACAGAGAGGCAAAAGTAGGCACTGGGGATCTGGACCAGAAATCATGATCTGAAAGAAGTTTGAAAATGAAATGACACAGCCGATGATGATGCATCATATCAGAAATAAGGAACAAAACCACAGAATTATGGGAGTGATGTGAGCAGTAAAACAGAAATAAATCTGTAGGACTTGTTAAGCTCCTGCGAGTTCAAAACAGCCCAAAAGACTAAAGCAAATGAGGTACTAATACATACACAGAATCCAATTCTTGGTTGGTGTATATTGATTTCAGTGTTCCTAAGCCAATTTATAGCAGCTGATGACCTAGAGCAGGCTGTGTAATTCATCATTAATGGCAGATGAAGGGCTGAGTGACTGTCCATTACTCTATCTATTCTGAGGAGACTGAGACTGAGCCCAGGATCAGAAATGCCTAAAGACCAGAAAGCCAAGCATAAGAAATAAGAAAAACAGATGGGAGAAATACATGAGTAATTAAAAATAAACGATACAGCCAGTGTATAAAGTTTGTGCAGACAAGTGCACGCGTCATCCTGGTCCAAATGGGGATATAGCTTCTGTAAACAACACCCATATGGCCCTAATTTGTTGTCATTCCCAATGATCACAGGAATGTGAAACCAGACTTCAAGTTACCACTTTTTCTCTTCTCTTCCTTTCCTCCTCTTAATCTCTTCCTCCTGACCCCTGCTGCCAATTGAGGACTATTTGAAATCCATACAAGTCTCAAACGTGAAGATCCTCCCCCTAAAGTCATTTGCTTGAATGTCACATCAAAATCATCTCCCTTCATCTGCCTGTGTCCAATGCTACTGCTTGGGCAATTTGTCTCCTTTCTACCTTTCTAGAAGACTGACCGTAATTCACCAGCTGAAGAGCTCTGCTTGTTGCTAAAATATTAAGTATCAGAGGAAAAGAAACAAAGGAGAATTAAAAGGAACTAATCTAGCTGATAAAAACTACTTAAATCATCCCTACCTGTATTTAATTCCTGTTCCATAAGCTATTCTGCACCATTGCATGACTTTTTCCCCATTTATGTCAGGCACCAAAAGACCGTGTGTATTACAGGCACGTTCATACAGACCAGACCTCAAGGATTTATTTATTTTTAATCACTGATACTCCAGACTGTAGTGACCCAGGAGAATAAGGAAGATGTGGGTATTCTCTGAGTAGCCTTCACTCTTCATTTCTTATACCTCCTTTAGCTTCTCACGATGAAGAGCTATTTTTAGAAGGCAAAATGACAGTAATTTGAGCACTTTTTCTGAATCTCCTAAACATTGATTTATCTTTAAGCAGGTTTCCAGCTATCCCTAGGAAAAGGGGAAGTAGAGGAGAAAGATGCCTGCTGTCTGTGCAGAAAGCCCTTACTTCCTTCAGGCAGCACATTATTCAAAACTGAGTTATTTCATCCTGCACAAAAGTCTGAGAAAACACACATTCTGCTGGCAGGAGGGAAGCCATCCTCATCCAGAGCACTGCTTTTCCCTTGGGAGAGTGCAACCAACGGAGATGGGCACTGCAGTGATTGCTCCCACAGCCAGCCGCCACTTGCAGAAAGGATGGATTTGGCTGCTGGCTGGTCTTTAAATGGTGGTTAACCAAGAGTTAAATTGGCACAGTATTCTGAAACAACATGAGATTTGAGAACTTTAAATAAAACTAACATGGAGATGCTTGAAGGTGAGAACTTGATTTCTAATCTATCCATATAATGGGTAGCTAACTAGGCTTTCTAGTGAGGCATGTAAATTATAACTAATAATAACATGTATTTGTGCTATTTATGTTAATTTTCTTGTATTTTATCAGTCCAGTAACTCATATTATTTCAAGTGTTTTTTTTTTTTTTTTTTTTTCAGCAAATTACTTGTAATCTGGGGCCTAAGTGGAGTAGGGACATACAGCTCCCTGATTTTCACTTATGCAATTTTCCTTTTCAGACCTCTAACAACAATGAAGACCATAATGTGATTTACATTTGAGCTTGTTTTATAGAGTGGCATAAAGTGGCTTTAGCACAAACAAAACACAGGGTCACTCAGGAAAGGGGGGTGCTTTTCAGTGTAAAATTAAGGAGCCATGTACATTCCTGGTGCGACTTTGATTTCAGAAATATTAATCTGAAAAAAAAAAAACACCATGAAGTTGCTTGCTTTCTGCTCAGGATATAAACCTGAGCCTTATGGAGGGCTGAACTGAAAATTCGTGAATTGAAAATTCACGAGCAGCCAGATTAAAAATAGAATCAGGTCAATGTGAGCACTTCCGAAATGCTGGGATCAGAACAGAGCTGGTGGCGTGGTGAGCCCTGGCTGGCAGGCACCACACAGGAGCCATGGGCTGCGCAGTCAGCATCGCAGCACAACGTGCCTTTATGGCAGCTACATACCGGTGGAAATACAGAAGGGTTGGCTTCCAGTTTAATTTGCTGGAGTCAGGAGCTGATTTCAGGTACATGGTATCAGGTTAGGAGTGGCAGACAGAACAAGAGAGTCTTACAGCAAGCAAAAAACCAAGTGATATGTCATTCAGAGTTATAATAGTCAGGAAAACAGGTATAAGTCACTGTAATTGCATTAACACTAACATGTTTTCTGTCATATAGGTCTATCTATCAAGTAGGACATGTAACACTCAGAACAAATGCTGTAGAACAATAAAACACAGCCTTTTGTAGGGGCTCCAAGCAGAAAAAATGGAGGAAGAACAGATCTCGCACATTTAATTAACCTTTCCTGCTGCAACAAGAATGTCAAACAACTTTCATGTCACTGATATGCTAACAGAGGGAAAAATAAACATTGATACAAGAATGAAACACAACAGAAGTCAACCTTTTCTGACAACTTCCAGTAGCACTGAAGGAAGTTGACAACACAGGCAGGGCTGGGTTATCTGCAGCAAGCAGGCAAATTTGAATTTCATTTTCTTTTTCTTCTTCTCTCTCTCCATTTATTTATTTATTTATTTATTTACTATGCACAGAGGCAGATAACCAGGTTGAAAAGAGTAGCACTGTTAAAGCCAGATTTTAATCTCCGGGGCAGATGCTGTGGCAGAGCGCGGCCCTGTGCAGCACTGCACGTAAGCCCCTGCCTGATGTTCCACATCAAACACTCCAGAGCGTTCCCTGCTCCGAGCATCAGCCCCCGACCCACCAAGAGCAACTGGTGGAGCTCTGCCAACATTACTGTTATATTTCCATAATGACATAATACTTTGCAGTCTTAAAAAGAAAAATAGCTTTCATTCAGCCTCAACTATTCATATGAAAAGTCTACAGGAAGTTGCTTTCCTTAAAAAAAATTCACTGCTTGTGAAACTCAAGAGCTTGCAGAAAGGGAGTTTTGTTAAAAAACCAATCTGTTTTCAGAAATAAATGGCAGCCAAACACAGGCTATGCTCGAGAACTGGATATTTACAGACCAACATCTCATCATTCTGAAGACAAGCCTGGTATTTTAGTCTATTATCTTTAAAAGCAGCAATTAGCAGAGATCACAGGCTAACACTCCCCTGTAGGAACCTTCTGCTGACATGAAGAAAAGAGGATGTAAAGATGGTTCCACACGTTAGGACCACCAGAGAGACAAGGACACTGCTCTTCTCAAGAAGCCTTTAGCTTCTGTGCTGAAACAGTGTGTGAAAATCGCCACAAGCCATGGTGTCAGCTTTTGTGTATGATCTGCTGTCCACCAGAAACGGGATCTGGACTGGGAAATTTCACTCGGTTAATTAGATTGTAATCTAACGTTTGCTCCAGTAGGAGTCTACAAAAGGCTTGATTTACTGCAGCCTTGGCCCTGGGCTGAGCAAAACTGTACAACTGATGAGACTTCATTTACTGTCCACATGGGAAAAATCAAGAGAAACATGCAATTTTTTATTATCAGAAACAGCAATCCTCAAACCATTTTAATTAAAAAGAAAAAAAATTTTGAATCAACCCCAAATTCTTTCCTTAACATGAAAGATTTCTCTTTGTTCTTGCTACTTAACCCCTTTGTAACATTACCTCATTTTGTTTTAATCAGCTAGAAATGAAGAAATGTTCTTTTGAAATGGAAGCTCAAAAAAAATGAGATTTCAAAATGAAATGTGTCTTTTGGAAATATTTCCGATTCGAAAATATCAGTCTCATAGGAGCAGGTGTAGGAAGCCTTTAGGTGGACTTGACTGCAGGCTCTGACATGGTTAATACCCCACTTCCAGGCTGTGCAACCACTACCAGAAACCCATTCTGCAAGCTGTCTTTAATTGGTTATACTCAATTAACATTTATTAACACAAGCTGGGAACGACACCTATAGTATGGAGTGACACATGAATAATAAATCACAAGCTGTAACCACCACCATGGTCCACCAAAATCCCCGCTCTGTACTCCCGGCCATGAGAAGGCAAATGAACTGCTTGCAAGTGCTTTCTGCATGTTACCATGCCGATGTCCTTCCAGTGATGTTTTTGTTTTCCAGCAGCTTTGATTCCCAATCAATATGTGCTATTCAGACAGGTTTTATTCCAAATTACACCCTTTTTGAGATGCGTTGTTTGTAAAGGAAAGTCATTTAAAAAATATCCCCCAAAATGATATTCTCACAAAATATTTACTGCATATTGCATCTGATACTATAAAACCACCTAAAATCAGGCAATCTGCTTACCATAAAATGTCAGCTGTCCTCGTGCCACGTTTTTCCCTCTCACATTTTCAGCTACACACTCATAGAGTCCAGCATCTTCTTGCTGAAAATTTGGGATTTCCAGAAGCCCACTTGATCTGTGTCTCCTAGCTTTTCGGGGTATCTGTTTCCCATCTGCTCTCCTCCAGCTGATCGTTGGAACTGGGCTAAATGAGAAAAATAAAGCAAAATAAGATTTGTAATAAAAGCTACAGGTCTTGTCCTGATAGCCTCTCATCTGATCAACTTGAAACTGCTTCATGTTTGACGATGATGAAGACGTGGTCAGTCTGAAGACTCTGCCCAGGATCTGGAGCAATTTTAAGTCAGATGCCTTATATACACTTCATGTAAGTATATGCGTACCAATGGTGTATTGCTCACATAGTCTTAAAAGCAGGTGACTATATTATAAAAGTGCTGTTTTGACAAAGCTGAATTTGGGTTTCTGCTGTGACAATACAGCTATTTTCTTATCAGTCCCACACTTTCATTTTGGAAGTGCTGATAGCACTCACTCTGGAACCAGGACATGTTTTAGGTCTTGCATGAGACCTCAGAAGTGAAGATGTACAACCACATCTGTACAAAATAAGTTACATATTCTCTCCTCCTTGGGAATTTATGTTTTTATTGAGTAGAGTCCCTGCTCCCCAAGTCCTCTGTAACGAATCCTGGAAATAAGTAGCTCCTGGTGCGGAAAGTGAAGGATTAGCAAGTCTTGCAAACTCCACAGTAGAGCACTATGAATGCCAGAAGTGGAAGGAATAGCAATGGATAACAACTTACTTTCCCAGGGCAAAGCACTCCAGTTTCACCGTTGTTCCTTTTGCAGATGGAACTGTTTCTGGGAACTGCACTTCTATTTTCGGCTCATACTCCCCCATCACCCCTGCGAACATAAAAGAGAGACTAAGACAGGGCTGAGGTTTTGCAATAAATCTGCAAGTGTTTCTGTGCTGAGCTTTTCTCTACATCATTACTTGCCCAATTAATCCATTCATTTTAAACATGGCCTGTTGCTAACAGCCGTGCAGTGTGGGCTCTTTTCCCATTTACTACCAGAGGAAAATCCGAACGAGCGCTCCACACCATCTGCCAAAGATTAACATTTCTTCATGGCTGTGTTACTTTTGACTTTTGAATATGCAGAGGTTTTGCAGGTAACTTGTGGAATAAAAGGAAGCAATAATAAGGGAGGTTCACCGCCTTCTAGAAAATGAAACGCGGAACAAATGTCATTAGAAAAAGTTTTAAAAGTATTAGAGGTAATCAAGGCTTCTATTAACTTCAAGGAGCAAGAGGCACAGAGACCATGTACCCTTTGGCCAATTTCTTTATTTTTACTGCCCAGTAAATCACACTGTGGCAGCCTCCTCACCAAATTGGGTTAAAAAATTTGTACACATAAAAGGGCCGTTACACTCAGGATAAATCGCTCCATTTCTTGTCACCATACTGTCTTGAAACCGGCACATATAATTTCACCAATAGTGCTTATCAGCTAATTGATGATTGCATGTTAAATCCCAACCGTGGGGCACTGCTGGGGCACCCAGCGGCTGGGTACGGTGGCTGTGGCTGCAACGCTACTTTCTGTCTCCCTGCATTGCAAAGAGGTGGCAAGAGAAGCCTTTTGGCTTTACTTTTTTTTTTTTTTTTTTTTTTTTTTTTTTTTTTTTTTTTTCCACAGAGAGGCTTGAAGCTGAAAATGCTCACTCTGAGGCTTACATCCAATCTCTCTTTACGTGGTGACCTGTGTAACGCCTGCTTTGGTGCACTAACAAGTCACATCAGCGTTCTTCAACCTCGTTCTTTCACTGCTACGTTGCACAAAGAGCAGCTGCTGCACAAAGGCAGCCATCCAAATGAAATGCATTTGTTAAAGATATGAATGCTCTCTCTGTACACACACCCTGGCAAGCACATACAGCAGGAAGCCCGCGAGTCTGTGTCAGCGCTCCGGCGCTTACAGATCACACAAAAAGGAACCCCGGGGCACGATCCCCATTAGCCCCTCACACATTAACAGCTCAGCCCTGAAGGGCTATTGAGGAAGAGCCTCTCTGTTCTCCTGATTGTGGATTTACCAAATTTTGCCTGAATTTCTCCATGCTAAACATTTGCTGGGAGAGCTCCAGCCAGGACATGGAGCAGCTATTGCCCGGCTGAATAGCAGCTATTCCCAAGAGCAGGGCTGTGCGTGTGAATGTTTGCCAGAACAGAACTTTTTGGCAGATACTAACACTTATTGAGATATTTTCCCAGAAGAGTACTTCCATGTTGTGCAGTGAAGACCACAGTCTGGCAGAGGAAGAGCTTTTGAGGAAAGCCTGGCCAGGTGCAGCCAGTGTCCTCGCTTTGGCAGACGCTGGCTTTCAAGTGCTCGGTGGGGACTTCCTGGAAGAGCCGAGCACCTCCAGCCATCCCACTCCCTCCAAAAAGCTCTTCAGTGCCTGTGACAGCCTGTCCCCCCCAAAACCACCCCAAGGGCTGCACCAGCAGTGAGTTGAGAGGTGGCAGACACCTTGCAGGGCAACAGACGTGGTGGATGCCTTACAGGAGCTGTCTGCCTGCTGCCAAGGCCAGACGTGCCGCGTGCTTAATCCAGTCCTTAAAAAGCAAAAGCAATGAGAGCAATTCTTTCTTCTTCCTTTCCTTCACTCCTAAAGCGATAATTTGACCCCCCCCTTATGCAAAGTAGTCTGTAAAATATCACTTGACACTAGCGGGTTATTTAGGAAATTAAGGCACAATGTATTATTAATACATTATTCACCCGACAGATCAGGAGAGGGGAATGAGGAATGGGAGGGAGAGAAAATGGCCTTTTTTTTTTTTTTTTTTTTTTTTTCTTTTTCTCTTTCTTCCTTGTTCCCATTTCCTTGGAACCTACAGCTTTTGGGTGTGCTGCAAGCCCTGTCTTCTCCGCATTAAAGGAAAAACATCAGGGCACGGCAGATATCTCTATACTGAGTGCAAGCCCATTTTCACACGGACAGCTCTGATTTTTCCTGCTGCTCCTGGGTGAGTTAACATCTGACTTAGCATTGCAGGTGGAAAGCAGAGGGGAGAAAATAAAAGACTAAAATAGACCCAGGTTTGTAGCTTGGAGAATGTTTTCAGTGTCATGACACATCAGATGCTGTACGTGTTTGCAGTTCAGAGGATTTCATATTTTTCTCCCAATTTCAAGGCTTAAAAACGTGCTTTTGGATGAGAGTTCCAGGAATTCAGAAGCAAGCTCATTTGTCTGAGGAAATGATACGCATTTCCTGACAACACCTGTGAAATGTTAAAGTTTAATTGGCCCATACAGCTGCTGCTGACGGTAATTTCATTCCAGGCCTATTGTGGCACTTTCTCACTATTACTGTTTTAATTTTGATGTAAAACTCCAAAGTGCATTTTAAAGAGAAGAAGCAAAGCGCTGCAAAAGCGCTGCTGTGGCGCTGGGGACTGCCACGGAGAGGTGCCAGACAACTGGTTTGGCCATTCACGCTTCAATCCTTTTTCTGTCTGGGCTGCAGTAGGTGAGGCACTACTGGCCTTACTTCAGGCGTCAGGACCATTTGCAGCCCTCGGTGCCATATGTATTTAGCTATTCGTTATATTGCCCAGCATGGAAATAGTGCAGAGAGCCATTTCTCTGCAACGGGAGGCACTGGCTGGTACCGCCAGGACAAACTGCTGCCGGAGCAGCCGTGGTGATTCACGCCAAAACCTGACCTCGAAGCCTGGGGAAACCTAGATGACTGTAACATCCCTTTCTGCCTTTTACATGGTGTGAAAGCGGGGGAGGACAGAAAGTAGCTCCTTTGGGACAGCAGTGCAAAAGGAGGGTGTTGGCATGAGAAATCAATACAACATCGGGGAGTCCTCGGTGGTTCCTGCCCCAGGCCTAACCTACGTGATGAGGAGGCCGCGGGGATGCTCTGCTTCACTGAGCAGCCCAACCTCTGACCTTTTCCCACCGTATTTATCACTGTCCAATAGCCTCTGGTGCCAGGAACAGAGAGTTTGGGCCAACGGTGACCAAGACCGCTGCCTCAGCATGGTTTGCTCCCACTACCCTTCCTCTATGATATTTACCTCCCCGAGGAGAAAAAGCTGTCCGGGGATAACTAATGGGGCAGGAGGCAATGCCTGCTCCCACAGCAGCAGGAGAGGAATCTGGTTCCTCTGCCTCTGGTAACAAAAAAACAATGCAAACGTCAGGAGATCTGCAACTGCAGAGCCCTGCAACTGCAAACAAGCATAAAGGCACAGGTGGGGGAAGCAATCTGCCCATCGGATGTGGATCATCCCATACACCTGCATCTTTCCCCTTTACAGATTACAGCTCGAAAGCCTGCTATTGTAAAGCAAGCTGTGCTTTAAAAAACGCACCAAAAAGCTGTTTTTCCAGGGTGATTAAATTCAGGCAAAATACCCATGACTAAGATGGCAGGTATTCCGCATACAAAACCCAAGTGATTCACAACGGGGTCTAGAAAAATTACTGCTGTATGCTGAAGAAGAAATACAGAAAAAAAAAAAAAACAAAAAAAACAACAACAACAACAAAAAAAAACTCAGCGTTCTGGCAGGGGAGATTTCAGCCCAGCTCCTGCAGAAGCGAGCTGCTCTGGGTGGACAAGGGCTGCCGGAATGAGGATGAGTTGGAGCACTGACACCAAACGGGTACCCACCACGTAAGTCTTAGCAATATCCCATATGGCAATTGAATTTCTAGATAGCGTTGGCTGTACTGTGAGCATCCAAACTCTGATTTCTTCCTGCAGCTCTGGAGTTGGGAATTTTTAAAGTTTTTGAGTGAGAGATTATCAGATGCACAGATGGAAAGAGTATGAAATACTCAGTATGAAATAATTCCAAATCCAAATAGAGGCACTATTCTTAGTTATAGGTGACCAGTATTCTTTTTGTGTAGTATCTTATTCCATCATTTCTTTCTTTCAAAACAATGGGGCTATGTGTAAAGCACAGGGACCCGCAGTTAATTCTGCATGAGAGTAAAAATGCTTTGCAGTTTAAGAACAACTGTGAGTTTTGAGAAAAACAGAAATTCCAGAGATTTTTGTAAAGTACTTTGACTGTTTCCGAATTCATAAAATGCATTTCAATACGAAGCCAGCCAGGCTGTAACTCAGACACTTTTAGTGACAAACCAATTTGTGACAGGTACGCTGGGGATGGTCCGAGTGCCAAGGTCAGGACCTGAGGCTGTGGGGTCCCAGGGCTGCAGCAGCTCCTCCCTGGCTCCCTCTCCGGAGCAGGTCAGTGACTTAAATTAAAACGGAGAGGTACATTAGGATTTTTCCCATTAAACTCAGTAATTGAAATTCAATGGAACTGAAACATTAATTGTTGAAGAGCTAACCTCCGAGTCTACTGATTTAATGATATAGCGTTGTAAAGAAAATAACATATATATTATTGGACATAGCATATATGAATGCCAAAGATAAACCCGACACATTTGCCAGCTGCAGCACAATGAGCCTTGCATTTTGCTCATTTCTCTTGTTCACACTTCCAGAGCAATATATGTTATTTCTTTTTTTCAAGCACAATAGTGTAATATTCAGATTTTACACAATTTTTTTGGGTTACTCTATGTGGAATGAAAAACTGAGACTTGCAGATTTTTAAAATGCAGGTTGCATGTAATACCAGTGCCCTCCTATTTTAAAACATACTTAGCACATGTTCAAATTTGAGTACAGCCATCTTTGCTCTACAGATAGTAGAGCACCTTTCCTGTTTAACTCAGGAATGTATTCCGGAGCTCCTCAGAGGTTCAATTAAAGTTTCATATCTATAATAAACAGCAGAGTGCACTTCAAAGGAATCGGAGAACATTCCCGAGAATTACCTCGGGAAGGCAATTGGTCTCTGTAAATAAAGCTGAGTGCGTGCAGAGGAGCGATGCACTGGGGTAGAGCCCTTGGCGATGCACTTGACAATCAGGGTGATTAGCAATCATCATAGCATTACCCACGTTTCAGAAACAGAAGCAGACACTGAGCTCAATTTTGAAAGATGGAAGCGCCTTCTGTTAGATAAGGCTTGCATAAAAGTCCTGCTAATTTACCTACAAATATTTCATGTTCAGTACTGAAAATGTTAACATGAAATGAATTTAAAAATTATTCTTTATCTTTCAGGTGCTAGATGACTTATTTGGACTCACGGGGCCAGGTTTACTGTCACTTAAACCACTGCTGCTGTGTGTAGAGAAGCAGTGTAAGGGAGAACAGATATGGTGCATGGAAAAGCAGCTGTTCTCACCCCTCCTAGCGTAATGGGGGCACTTGCCCTTTGGAAGGCCCCAGCCCTTCCAAAACCTCACCTGTAGGACGCATGTTAACGCGAAGGGAACAACTACAGGCTGGCAGCACTGAGCCCATCCTACACAGGAGGAATTTCTGTACAATACTGCTAGGCAACAATGGATCTTCTAGAAGAAGTTTCTAATAATGCATTTCTATTTCTGGAACAAATGTCCTAAATGTTATCCTTTAAACAGACACTGCAAATTAACATGCAAATTTATTTTTCTTATCTACTCAAAAATGACTATGATACAAATCAATTGTCTGTATAAATTTAGAAATCCTCCTTTGGTTTCTTTTCACTTTTTTTTTTTTTTTTTTTTTTTTTTTTTTTGTACTATTCCACAGACTACTAAAAATAGCATTAATTCTGCTGGGAAATAGAGCCTGAGCTAACAGTTACTGAAACAACAAAGTATTTTTGTTCACTTATGGGCTGCATAAAATGAGCAAAAAAACAGTACATCCAAATTCTGAAATCTATTTTATTTCCTGTCTTTGGTCAAGTATCGCCAGTTTTTTCTGTCATAACGAGAGTTCTTCCAATGATGGAAACAGCAACCTTGGCCATAGCAGCATAAAACCCACCAGTGTCCATGATGTGGAACCATAGCTAAAGCAGAGGTTTTCAGCCTCGCTGAACCTCTGCAAAAGGAAAATCCCTCCCTTTACTCTACATAGTAATATTTTCAGCCATCTATTATTTTTCTGGGGCAACAGCCAGTCAAAGAAACCCAAACAAGTCCTACCATCGTTCCTGAGGATGAGCGGGGTTGGGGGGCCCAGGACCCGGCTGTTGGTCACTGTGTTTGTCACCACGCAAGTGTAGTTTCCCACGTCTGAAGCTTCCACCTTCGCAATGTACAGATTGCCAGTCTCCTGTGAAACGAAGCGGCGGTTGTCCTGATGCACGAACGATGGGTACTCGTTGAAGATCCAGGCGTAGGTGAGCTCTGGAAGAACAAGGCACCACCAGTGTTAGTGACAGCCCATAAACCTCCACAAGGGACAGTCTGAACTAAAGCCCTGGAAATGATTTTCTCCCTGCCCGCCTTGGTTAGGCACAACAGATCCATCACAGCCCATGAAACCACCAAACAGCACACATTTTGCAAGTTCGCATCGTTATGGTTATAGATATGAATTTCCACATGTGATTCTTCTGAGCCTGCACACAGACCTTAATGCTCTTAAAATGTTCCTTAAAGATCTTCCAATCCAGAATACAACACATTTTATATGGGTCCCACTGCTTCTGTCATGGACAGCTCAATGTTTCTGACTCTTAATTTTTTTTCCTTCTTAGCTAGTTTTTTCCTCAAAAGTTTGGAGGAGGGTCTGCTGAGCCGTGTTATCCTACGCTGTATGTTTTATTCCTTTGGAATTTCGGAATCAGCAGAAAATTCCAAACACTAAATTAAGCAGCTGTAATCTTCTATGTGTCTAATTAGATAATACCCTGTGTTTCGTAAGGCATCTTTGGAAGTTATTTGCGCAATAAAAAATAACAGAGACATGCTGCAAGTGGCTGCAGTTTGTAAGTGAGGTTAATGCAATATAACCCTATTATATTTGCCTAAGACTAATGCCCAAACCCACTAAAATGCTTGAAGAACTCAAGTGAGTACAAGATTGTTGTAGTTTTCTAAGGGAACAGTAATTATACTAAAAAGCATATTCTTAGTTTAATACTCTAATGAGTCATAACTGTAATTGACCTCAACTACCATTAGGTACTTTGGAAAATAAATTCTGTCCTCATGTTCCACTGTTTACACATACAAGAGGTTGAAAGCAGATTGTTGGCTTTTATTTATTTATTTTTTAACAACAGGATTATAAAATGCCTACTTAGACTTTTAGGAAGATATGATAATTATGTTTATGTGGGAATATCTAATCATCATATTTACACATGTGCATCTAATTATAAGTAACCTCATGCTGATGTCAAGAGGATACTCAGAGCAAACAAGGTAGCACTTCTCAGCTGGCTTATTATTTTCTGCAAGTAGTTTTATTTATTTATTTATTTATTTTTAAATTTACTCTTGGTGAACAATTATCTTGTTCCTCCAGAAGCATCCAGCAATAGGCAAATAAACATCAGTGCCCTGGTATGCACAGAGGCGTTTAAAGTTGAGCCAACCTTCACACGGCAGGCTTCCACCACAGCCCCCCGAACTCTGCAATGCAACAACATTTTGCATCGCCTGTGGAATGGTGAATTAACCACATGTTCTTCATAAAAACACAGGACCAGGAGGGTTTTTCTGGATCAACAATCCCTGCCCTTCCCTATCCTTCCTAGTCCCCCTCACAAACATCCCAGAAGCAGTGAGGTTTTCAGTTCCTGCTTTCCTATTCAAAGTTGGTTTTGCTTTAACTGCTAAGAACCCTCTAATTTCTGGGTTAAATATTTTTATTACTAGGCTATATCCATGTGCTTCTAGGCTAATGATGCCTTTAGTTTAATGGGTCTTGCCTCTTCACTGGTGAGAGCAATCAAAAGTCCTTCTGCCTTCGTTTCCAAGACAGTCATTCCAATCTTGTGATGACTGTAGTGGATTTTCCTAAAAAAAGAAAGCTCTGCTAAAGCTCTGCTTTAGTTGTAAGTGTTGAATATAGGTGCCATTTGAGCAGAGTGCTAGGTAGGAAACCCCGGATAAGAAAATCACAGGAGAACAGAAAGCAAATGTGAAGTTGTGCAAGAGGAACAAGGTCTGACCACAGAGAACACCCAAATGCAAAGAAATTGTGGATCCTTCCAACACCGGAGGCAGGAAAACGGATCTATTCCTTGAGAGCGCACCCTGAAAATCTCCCCAAAAGACGTCTTCAGATTAAATCAGTTTGGCTACATAAAAATAAGGGACCCCAAATCAAATGCTGGACATAACAAAGATCTGATGTGACAACTCTGCCTTCGTTTCATTATAACAAATCATTGTCCGCAAAGATACGACTGCCTGAACCGCACAGCCTTAGATAGTAGGAGCAGTCCATTATTGCTATGTAGTATCTAAAACTACTGGATAATTGTATCTCTAAAATAACGTGGGACCAATGGAATAAAAAGCACAGGAAATACGGCAGACTGGAGTCTCTCTGAGTACATTTGCTTTTGCAGCAACATGTAAATAAATACTGTACCAAACTCACTTTGATTTCCTTAGAGATCCTAGTGCAATATTTATGGCTTTTCAAACTTGACGGATTTCTTTTGATAAGGTTTCACATACTAATTGCTCTGGAAGTGATAGACAGTTCACATCCCATAGGCAATTTGTAACAACTGTGTAAACAGCCACTTAAAATACAGCCTGAGATAGCTCCTGGTGACTGCGAGTGATGGGAACATCTTCAGGAGTTACAGACACACAGACTTCAGCACAAAGGATGCGCAGTAACTAGCAACTCACACTTCTCTAATTACACATTAAACTCCTTTAGGAGTTTATTACAAACTTCTTTAATTTGGGGACCTTTCCATGTAATTTTGCCTTATTTACCATGCTTGCATTTTTTTCCTTTAAAGCACATCCAAGCTGATCTCTCACACAGAGAAGCTTATCTGAAGATTTCTGACCCATATTTGTGCTTTGGAAAAGTCAGAATCCCTGCCAGTTGCAATGCTATGACCAGCAGCTGAACCCCTGCCTCCCTCCCTACTTACACTGCACTCTTCCTCACTGCCTTGATGGTCTGGATTTTACATAACAGATCCAAGTGAGATGAAAACTGGGAAGAGAGAAAAATTTTGGCAGATCTTCACTTTTCTGATGACTCTTACCAGAAGAGATAGCAGGGGGGGATCACACAGGGTGTGAGCAGAAGTTTGGTTGGACTTTGGGCAATGGCAGAGATGGGCAGAAACACGCAGAGCTGAGAATGACACCAAGATCACACGTGTGGCAGGAAGGTCCGCTACACACCAGCAGACAGAAGTGTTTTAGCCAACAGTGGCTGTCAACTTCAGCAATTAAAAAGACAATAAATTATTTAAGGCAGTTGAAATGCCCACTACAGATTTTGGACATGTAAGTGAGCTCGCCTGCTCACCCTGCACACCGCAGAGCCATGCAGGGAAAATGAGAGAAACAAAGATACGGTTCTATCACTTTGCCTTCCTTCACTGTTTTTGCCTGTTTATTTATTTCTTCTCCCCATACCACCCCAAAAATACAGTTCTCCTGGGTCTGCATTTCCTGATCACATCCAGATCCCAACATTTTTCTAAAGTATTCAGTGAGAAGCTCTATTAAAGCGCCTGAGCTCTCATTTACCAGCCCCAGAATACTTCTGGCTCAAGACAAGAAACAAAGCTGAAGACGCTGTAAATTTTTAATTTTTCTCTAAATGATTGTAAGCGGTGAGGAAATGTTACTGAAAGCTGCACAGAAATCCTGCTATGAGTAATTATTGTAATTAGGCCACATGGTTTGCCAAAATAATGTTCTCTGGTCTTCTTTTTTTTGTCACACGCATGCTTTGCAGCTTTGCCTTGTCTTTGCCTTTTAATACAAGATTTTTTAAATTTTGTTTTATTTTTTCTTTTGTGGAAGTCTTTACCATAAAGGCAGGGCTGCCACTTGAAAAGGTCTCTGCAGCTATTATGGGAAAATCTATTAAAACATCACGATTATGGTTACCATAAAGCTGAATGGAAGAATGAAATTCTGAAATTAATATTTGCAAAAAAAGGGGCATCATTTATCACTTTTAATATGAACAGTGTGGGCAATACACTTTCAGTTTTTATAGGCTTTTCTGAAAGTTACCGAGATTAATCCCATCATTAAGGATTCCTACAATTTATATATTCTCACCAACCACATCACTCGCACACCGGACAGGCGGGAACTGTTATTCAACGTGAAACAAAAGCTCTGCAGCAGTTCCCGTAAATCTGAATGCATAAAAATTATGCTTCATTACACATTGCAAGAAACAAATATGAGATGAAGAAAATGAAGAAATTCCTCCCTGTATAACTTCTGAAAAGAAGGCTTAATGCATGACAACATCTTGTGTGAGCGCAATGGGAAAGAGAAAACAAAGGACTGCCAGGGGAAGATGAATCCCTGGCATTACCTACCATGTACCTGGCCCTACCCAACCCCCCGAAGCTCCTTTCCACCCATACCAGTTTGTCTGCAAACGCAGTGCCATGTCTGGAGTTTCTGGTAGTTTTTCTCCTTCACAGTTTTATTGTAATAGTAGAGCCGCGTGAATTATGCATAGTACACATTTCTTTTGTGAGCCTATAGCCCATTTCATTGCCCTGCTAGCACTTTGGATCAATTTTTTATCTTCTCTTCTTAAATAATTGCCGCATAATTTAAAGGAATCAACCTGGATGCAAACATGACTTGATAAATCTCCCCTTGGCCCCATGCTCTCCATCAGGCAGGGCCGGTCAGCCAGGTAGCATCGCAGCTTCTGTGCCGCAATTGCAACTTCTAATGAAAAGAGTAATGAATAATGAACAAGATTAATCTAAAGTTAATAATGCATTTTTGGCTGAACACTCGTCTGTGCTAAACCTGACAGTGCAGTTACTCAGCAGCCAACCATTTGCAAACAAAGGAACATCCTTGGCAGACAGGGCAGGAAACAAGCCTTAATGGTAGGCAATCAATGTGTGAATTTAACTTACAAGAGTATGAAATGGCCAGTGGTCATTAGTGCCAGTGTTGATACAGCAACTGACAAAAAACCCATCTTCCAGAATGGACTATTTACCCATGATATTAAAAGAATAGCTCTAACTGTTCCAAGACCCCTCTTAATTCCCAGCAACTTTGCAGATCCAAGTGATAGGCTTGTATGGGGGATCTTAGGAAGTGCTTGTGCGATTTTCAGGAAGATGCTACAATATTTAGGAAACGGTACAATTCAACAGTTACAGGAAGTAACACTGCCACACGACACTGAAGCCAGTACAAACAATCTGGTGCTGGTTTATGGGAACAGAAAAGCAGGATATATGCATACACATTCATGCATAAAAATGCATTTGGTGACTGCAATTTCCAGTGCTCCCTACCAGAGTTTGCCACCTTTTTGACCACAAACAACTCAAAATCACAGATCTATGTCATGTGCGCTAATGAGTCAGAAGGATGAGGAAAGTGTACAGATCAGCCAAGTTTTGTGTCAGACATCCTCACAGCCTTTTGCAATGTGCTCAGGGCTGTGGTTGCTTCCTGGCCCCTTGAGCCCATGCTCGTCCAGCATGTAGAGCTTCACCTGTGGGTAATTAAAAGGTAAGAGGTCTTCATTACCTGAAGCCCAATCAATAATCACCTGTATCTGCTGCATCTCCACTTTTCAGTATCTCTAAAATAGTTAAATATTTGATGGCTGTACATAATTGACCTGGCTTATCTCTCTCTAACAGCTTCCAGCCCTAGTCGATGGCTGGCTGTGCTGGCTGCTGTGGCACCCTAAGCATTAATGACTCCTGCATCACGCCATTTGGGATTCTGACAAAGTTTTAACTCAAAATTCCCTCAGGGAGCAAAATCAACAGCAGCCTTTATCTATGACTGAATAGAAAACGTTACAAGGTGGAGAGTCCCGTGCTGCTGTATTTACTACAGCCAAATACGCAAACCTATTTCAAAAACTTCTGATGGGCACCTGACACCCACCCACCCCCACAGCAGTCTAGTATGCGGGCTGACAGATTTTGGAAGCAACTATATGTTTTTCTGTCTGACAAACTTCATAAATTGTCTTACAGAAATTTACAGCTTAGCCTGGTCGTGCCTGAAAAGAAAACCCACAAACAAACCCAACCTGTATTTGTCAAACGGGCTTACGGTACCTTTGGGGAGCCTTGTTCTGTATTTATTGAGACTGGAGAACTGTTGCCCGGGATTAGGTCTCATGCCACTCAATTTCATGCACCTCTGGTTAAAACTCATGTTTTGGCAGGTAGGTCCAGGCCAGCAGTGACCCAGAACCTTGAACCAGGTCTCTGAGGGGTGGAGGAGCCCTCCTCAGCCCAAGGGAGGTGCAACCTCCAACTGCAGCGGCCAGCGGCACCGTGCCGGGCCCTTGCAGGTGCTGGGCCCCTGGGGAGGGGAATTATGAAGTAGAAGCTTATGTCTGCTAAGGAACCTTGTGGGAAATCATCAGATCCTGGCTGGAACACCACCAGCATAAAGGTGCACCTACGGGCAGTTGTGGCAGCTGAGTTATGGTGAAATAAAGATTAGAAGGAAATCTTATTGAGCATGCAATGTGGTGTGCCGTGTAACTACATCAAGCCAGCCTTAAAAAAGAGCAACAACACAGAAAGCTCTCACGAGAGGGTAAATAGCTATATATTTGCTGTAACCTTTACCTCTACTAATCGCACAACACCGTACCGCTGGAAGCCAGGAGTCATACGCTCGGTCTCCTGCAATACTGGTTTAACTCCAGATGATTTCACAGCTTTTCCCACTGCGCAGTGCACAGAGCTTTATGATACTCACTCTGTTTTTAAGCTGATTTCAATGAGGCTATTCAGGTAAAGAAAGAATAATAGCTTGATATGTTTCACAGAGTGGTATCAACATCCTTGCACAGGAACACAAAGGAACCAATAAAGCACCTCCGTGGTAGATCCTGTCAGCAGCAAATGGAAAGGAGAGAGAGGAGAGAGAGGCCAGAACAAAAGATAAATGGGGGCAGGCTGAAGCTGCTAATTACTTATGGGCAAACATCAAATAAGAACGAAGCTGGACATGTGCATAAATGACACACTGATTTTTAATTCCACACAAGATTTTGTCTCGTTTAAAATTGCATCACAAGATTAAATCATTGTTTATATTTTCCAAGCTTATCCTACATAAAGTGCTACAGATATCACCTTAAGGAATGATTCACAGTTTTCATCCACCAGTTTGTTTTCCGTTAAAGTCAAAGAGAGTCAGCCTAAACAGCCTAATTTTTGTGTGTGTGTGTGTGTGTGCGTGCGCGCCTGCTTCAGTAAAGCTAAAGGTCCCTGGGCTTGTTTTAAAACATATTTCAATGTGACCTAGCTAATCCTTTAATACCAGCTTTCACTACCTTTGATCAGCCTCTTACTGTAGCTGTAAGAGATTAGATCAAACCTTTCCAAAAAGAAAGTTGGTTGTAGAGATTTTTCCTGTTGCAGTGAATTAATATTACGATCAACTCCAGGGCTGAAGTATCTGGCCAAGCAGAGGGTGGGCAGCATGTCCTCTAGGGGACATCTCTGCATACACCAGACATAACACCATGCCACTCACCCATAAGACATAGGAAAAAAAAATCTATTTGTGTATTTGATAGACAGAGTTTTGATATATACCAGCTGAAAGCCACACCATGGTTGCACACTTAGCCTTATGTTTCAGGTAAGAGAAAATAACCAAACCAATAGCCTTGTTTATTTTCCAACAACAAAATAACACCTTGATAGGGAGGACTGCAGGACTGTTGGCTTACCTGGAGCAGTAGGTGCGTTCAGAGATCTGGAAACCCAAGTCTGATTGCAGAATTAGATACACATCAGTGCTGTGTTTGTGTCAACAGCCTGCTTTCCGTTATGGCCATATGAAGGGAGTTGAAAGCAGAAGGCTCCCCAGCCACTTCTGAGAGCTCTGTCTGAAGTGACCAGGTGAATGAGGGTGCGGAGGGTAAGGATGGTGGCGATGTGGTTAAAAGACTGGGAGCTAGCCTCAGATCTCTGATTTATTTTATATAGAGATCACCAGATGTTAGGACTTTCAATAAATGCCTATTGACTGAATCCTGTCAGACGACAGATCTCACTCATCTTCAGGCAGCCCCTGCCTACCGTACCCCTTTCAATACCGCTTCAATCTTCATTTAGCAGCAACCGGAGTTTAACGGGGAATAAACCACATGACTAGCAGATTATCTCTTTTAAAGATGTCATGGGCTGTCACTGATAAATAAAAAATCCATTAATGTCATGTTCCTTATTATTTCAGTATTTCCAAGGCCTGTACTGGAGACATGAGCCCCTTCTCTTCTGGTTCTGGTTCATCCCAGCTCGCTGCCTACCCTGTGACAGCCCAACGGAGACACAAAATTCTGTGAACAGACAATAAGAAGGGAAAATTGTACGGACATTTACTGTCTCATTTAACATTGCATCACAAATGCATTGGGCCAGAGCAGGTCTGCTGGCACCAAGGGTGAATAAACAATGTATGCCAGATGAAAATTTGGGTCTGAATGCTTGTGCCAAATTCTGTCCTCGACTGTGACCTTATTTTTCAACTCCTGTTCACAAAACCTACCCCTGCTGAAATGAGGCAGAGATGGGCACAAGTAAGAGGCACAAAGTCAGGTCCCTACAGTAGCATAAATCTAAAATGAGCTTGGCAGTTATGTTGTTGGAAATATTTGCAATTTCACAAATTTCTCAATTAAAACAGCACGGTATATTCTCTGTGTTGTCAGAAATATCAATCTGTTATATGGTCAGAAAATAAAAGTGGTAAGTGAGTTACAAAAGCACATATCCCTCTCCCACATTAGGAAATAATTTACCACTACCTTATCACTATGTTGATAAACCTGGTACACACACTGAATCAGCACTTTTAGAGAAAGGATTATGTCAGTTTAATTTTAATCTAATCCATTTCTATCTCCTGAGAAGCTTTTTACTTCTTGCTTTTAATAATTTAAACACCGACTGTGGCATAATATAAAAAATAAATGACGGGAGATGCACTCTAAATGGAAGCTACAACTCTCAATCACTTTTTATTTAAATGAGAATTTCATATGCCTGGTTCTAAGTTTAATGAAACCTCTTCTTGCTGAACTGTTATAATCTTCAACACGTAGAGCCGGGCACAAAAGCATGCTGCCTTCCTGCAGCTCCCTGCTCACAGGCTTGCCATAATGCTGCTGCAGAAAAAGGTGCTCCCAGTTAATGTTGTTCTGCCAGGCTCTGGAGAGCTAGCCACAGCTCTCAGGAGAGCTTCTCCCCTTTGTGTGAGTAGGGATCTCACCTAAGAGGTGCACACTGCAAGGTGCTAGAATTGGCAGCTCTGGGGACGTTATTTTCTTGTTCTTGGCCTGAGATAACTTACTTGGAGGTTTTAGAGCACAACAACATATTCACTGGAAATCACTTGTACACGTTGATACTTTATAAACGTGAGGATTTTACTACTGATTGGGTCATGTGAGTGGCGAAGGAGTGAGAGGAGGAATCAATAATAGATTCAGATATTTTTGCTTTCAAAATTTGATTATACCTTATGTATGTGAAAGGTGTCTGCCAACACCTGCCCCACCACCATTGCTGGGTGGTTTCAAACACACTGAAAGCATCACTTGGTCAGTGCTAATCCAAAACACTTCTATTCTTCCCCAGCCACAAGGGAGTGACTTACCTGCTTGTACTTTGGCTCCAATCTTTTGGCAGCAACCCATGAAGGCTTCTCAATGACCTTGCAGCATTTTGACAAATAGTTAAACCAATGAATCAACACTTGCTAACAGCCTAGCAGATTTTTTGCTTCGTTTCCTAGAGAAATGGAACTTTTATAACCATGTTGCCTATCCGTCTGTGAGATACCCCTCTCTAAATTAACTTCTCGTTAATTGGAACCAAATTCGACCAAGCAGCAAAGGCTTAAGAAGCCATTAGGATAGGAATGAAAGAGGAGGAACTATTAATGCCTCAGTAAGGGAGAGGTGGGGTAGTTCAGCACTTCTGCTGTCTGTTTGGCAAGAGGCAACTGGACAGTCCTGGGTATACAGGTTGCGCAAGAAGTGCATTTTGAGAAAGCTCTGGGCATCCTGCACTGGAAGAAACTGCAGGGAAATAAAGGCTGAATATTTAGGTTACTGTGGTAAAGCAAGGTGGGGATGTAAAACATAGGAATTGTCATCCTAACAAACACAGAAAAGTAACAGCACTTGTCTGATTCAACTTTCTATCCCTCTAAAGGATTCACATTAATGGGAATGCACCATAAGAGAAAGATCTGGCACTGAGAAGCTGATTTAATACTTATGGGAACACGTGCTTAAAGGGTCTTGTCCCATATCACTCTGAATTGGTCGCACAGCATAAGAGCAACCTGAATCTATGTATTGGCATAGATGTTGCACAGTAGGCAGAGTAGGATAATGCTGCTTGGTTGGAATTAAATAATCCACTGGCTTTAGATAGGCATTAGATGGAAACGTCCTTGGCCTCTTTAGCTGTATGTTATTTATTTTTTAATTTTTTTTTTGTCTTTCCATTGCCTTTTCCAAGGCTGACTGTATAAATGCTTTCCAAAGTTTTAACATAAGGTTTGCTTAATGTTGACTCTAAGGGCAGCAATGGAGAATATTACAAATTCTTCTTCCCATTTTATGAATACATTTCTAACCTTCTTGGAGGTGAAAGCCCCCACACGTTGCTCCTGAGATGGTATGAAAATGGCTGACAACTGCCTTTTTCCACCAGCAGTGCTCTGATCAGTTTTACAAAGTTTTTTTGTTCCCCTTGCACTCTGCAGCTGGGGCTGTACAAGTGAGAAGCCCAGATCTGATTTGTGCAATAGATTATTTACGAGACAAATTCCTCAAACCATTCATCATGTAACACAACACAGGCTATCAGCCATCCTCACAGCCAAAACATTTTCGCTGTTTCCAGCCCATGAAGTGCCCATCATCGCTTTTAAAAATATATAAATAAAAGGAGAGAAAAACTGACCAGATGAGAAACCAGGCATTAATCATTTTTTCTGCAGAGCACAGAAGTGGTCCTAGCACCACCGTAATCAGTAAAGTGCTTTCTGAAAAACATGTCTGGTGTCTACACTTCACTACCTACCATACAGCATGAAGGGCTGAGATTGAGATGAAATCAGAATTGCCATCTCTTCTGTCAAATGCTAAAATTTAGTTAGTTCTACTTGATTAAGCTGTGCAACAGAACTAAAAGTTCTCTCAGATATTGGGGGGAAAAAAGGCAGGAGAGAATGGGAAAAACCTGAACACATCCATTATGTGAAAAGATGTGAAAATAATTCTGTCAACATTTCAGCTCACAGACACAGAGTACATGGGTGTATTCCAACAGCAATAATAGCATGAGTTGGGAAAGAGAGATTTGAGCCAAACTTTAATAAATTCCCTCCTCTTTGAGGAGATGGACTTTTTCAAGTGCATCTAGGACATGGGTGCTGCAAAGAGGGGCAGAAAACTTGTTTTCTTTTAGTGTGTGTGTGTGTGTAATAGCAATGCAAATGCCTCCAAAACTGATCAGTTCTGGCTAGGCCTTTTCCATAGAAATGAATGATGACAGACAGATGTGCAAATGCTAGCACACTTTTAATTGGTGAAATGTCGGCAGTTTTATGCGTCAGTAGATCAAAATGGTCCTGGACCACCAGGAACTTCTTCAAAGGCCATAAGCATGTGAGGTGGAGGAGGTACACCCTTCAGAAATGCCAGCAAGTTTTCATTTGCATATATAAGCACTTCACAATCTAAAAAAGTTATCAGATAATTTATTTTTTTTCCACAGATTACCTAGATAAATTAAGATGAGTGAGAATAAATGTGTTATATGTAGATGTGAAGAGTGGTGGTACAGGCTATGGAAAGACAGACCTCAGCACACGACAAGCCTCTAGGGAAAGTAAAGGAAACACAATTTAAATAATTGAGTAATTCAGAGATCATTTTCACCAGTTCCCCACATACATTCATCATTTCTCACAACACTTGGAAATCTGAAATCTTTTATTCGATAGGATTTTCCCACAAGGGCAGGAAGGCAAATGTCACGAGAACATTGTGTATATAGATCTTTCATAAAGATGAATAAGAGAAAATCTGGGGAAGGGGAAAAAAAAGTGAAGAAAAGCCCAAAAGACAAATTCATTTATCTTCCAAAAGACAGGAAGGGGAAGGATTTTAGGGATGGATTTACAGATTTGTTTTTCTACTTGTTTATGGGTGTGCTACCAACTGTCAAGTGAAACTTGCACACCTTTCTATGACTGTATTTTTCTAATCTCTAGACTCACAATGAAATACCAGGGATGTTAGAAGGTAGCTGGAAACTGTAGTTGTTAAAATATTAACTAAGCCTGCCCTGAACTGCAAATAAATCTTATAAAAGTGGCAGCTAAATAACTCAGTTCCCACAAGCTTGAATAAAAACAACTATTTGGCATAAAAAATGGTTTGGTTTTTAAAATTTCGAGATAAAGTTAAAAGGGTAAGGACCTCCAGACACTTCACAGGCATATCCCCTATGGAATTCACTTGTGTTTAGAGCCCTGAGAAACACAAGAGAGGGCCTGCTTCATTTTATTTTATTTTATTTTATTTTATTTCATTTCATCAGGGGGTGTTCTTTTTCTCTAATTAAATTTATCTTGCCAAATTTTATTAACAATACTGAAAAAAAGAATGTTTTCACCAACAGCTTTAAATTAAACAGACTATTTTACATTTCAAAATGCTTCATTGTCTCTAAATATATCTAAATGTAATAAAAAGGCTTAAAAACACAAAATGGAATGAAACACTTCGGACAAACCCAAGTTATTTTTTGTATTTTTGTTTTCATTTTGGCTAGCGATGCCCCCACATCAATTATTCATACAGCTCTTCCAAGGAGAGACAGCAGATGGTATTGATCTAGGAGTGCTTCAAAAATGTAAAGCAATATAGCGTTGTTTTTATGGTACCCAAATTACAGGACTCATCCTAAGAAATGCTGAGATACCATATCTGGCCTCATCAAAACAGTCACAAAAACTTTTTGATGCTCTTCATGTTTCCAAAACTGTTACTGTGTGATTTAAGTAAGTAAGAAGCATGACCAGGTATACACGTCTAGTCTAGATTTTCAGTTGTCTTTTCTTGTCTACAACGTGACCACTTTCTACCACTGCTCATTGTGCACCACATGCCGTGTTCCCATAACTGTGTTTACTCTGACATTATTTTTTCCATAGAGCTTCATAGGTAGACTGGTTGACAGATGAACATCATTTGCCTCAGGATAATTATTTCAGGAAAACATTAACAACTCAGGTAGACTTTTTCTACTACTACTTACACTGATTTAGTGTAAGTGAACAAGTAGGAAAGGAGAAAAAAAAAAAAAAAAAAAGAATTGAAAATTTCTAGCAGGCAAGGCAGCATAAATACGGCAGGACAGGCTTCCAGGGCTCAGGCACTGACTGCTCTGAGAGTAGAAAATATGACAAAAGCAAATGTTTGATTTGCATTTATTCTGGTTTTCAGCCCAGTGACTTCCTGATCTCCAGATGAACATTTATTTTCCAAATTTCCAGCATTCAGCAAGCACTTCATCATAGAATGCAATCACATCATTACACTGCTTAACAAAATATAACACCAGGATGCACTGACCTGACAAAATAGTGACTCTCTGTTGAAAATGTACCACGAGAAACACACATTTTGTTTCGAGGAAGAAAGAAGCCTGAATTCATATGGTCAATCTCCAATTCATGGTAAAATAAAAATTAAGGCATGCATGGAGATACCGTAATTGTTCTGTGCACGCTGTATGTGGTCCACTTTATGATGCTGAAAATACTTGTTAATCATTTGGACTTGTTTTCAGGATAAAATCCTGGTAACATATGAGTAATAGGAAGTTTTTTATTTGGCATCATTAAGAAAAAAAAACCAAATCTCTCAACAACCAATGTACATAGGCCAATGTAACTTCACTTTTAACTGCCAGCTCTTTAAAAATGGGTAATTCCAAGTAGCAAAGTATCAGAGTGAATTACAGATAAAAGGATAAAGGGCTGGATACAGACAGACATTTATAATTTTAGTACAAGCCCGGATTTTGAAGACCAAGATGACCAATGACACAGCCGTGGACAGGGAATGATTCCCTTCTAAAATATGTAAATTTCCTTTATCAAATTTCTGCAGATAATGGGGGCTCTAAGCCTTGCCACTTGAGTCAATTCAAAGCTGAGGAAAAGCTGGAACTGATTTTCCCTCTCAGACATGGGAAATTTTTCCCGTCAGTAAAGAACTGTTGAGCCTGCACCTTTGGCACCCTGAAGGATACCCCAAACTCTGTACTCAGGAATCAGCCAGTTTATTTTGTTGTTGTTTGTTTTTCCCCGGGCTTCTCCCATTCTGGTGAATACCCTCATCATTTAAGCAACAGCTACTCTCCATTTTATTATTATTATTATTATTATTATTTTTAATGTAATTTTCAATGCAGAACAGAAACTAAAGTCAAAAAAAAAAAAAAAAAAAAAAGCCTTAATGTAGAATTTTTTCCCCAGGCAGTCCTATGTTTCAGAGTTGGTCATTAATGTCCCCAGGCACTTTTGCAAGGATGATAAGTCAGCTTTTCTGTCCTAATCAAATTCCAAAATAAGTAATTGCATTTCCTCCATCTTAATGCCACTCACACTTTCAACTATATGTATTATTTCTCACTTCTAGCCTGACTGTTTTCTGCTGTTGCACTACCATGTTAAACAGATGCAATGTTATATCCCAGAGGTGGCATAGCAAGGCATGGGGAGGAACTGATCTCTACAGTTTTGCAAACACTGCCTTGGACCCTTGGGATGGAAGTTGCCAATGAAACACCATCATTTTCCGACATACAGTTAGTTTCCAGTGATATCGGATATTCTCTTATGAAGCTCCATCTGCCCAGAGCTGGAATAGGAGATAGCTGTGGTAATTGTGCAATAACTGCTAGAGACCAAATAGTTTCTATTACACTGGGAGACATACAGTTGGCTGACGGAAACGCGATGCACATGATTGAAAAGCATTAACTTTGCAGTTGTGACTTTTAAAACTCAGCCTTATTTCTAAACTTGGGAGGAAGGAGTAGGAGGAAGGAAGGGAAAATGAAATTATTTTCACAGAGAAGATTAATTCCTGCAGAACAAAGGTCTCAGTCTCAATTACCTGGAACTATTTTGACTTTCCGTGAAATACTTTCTATGCAAAGCAGAAAACCACCATGGGAGTACCCAGCCCAGCTTGGGTACAAAATTGTAATAGTATCAGTTTAGACTAATTGTGGATCTGGCTTGATACAAACAAGATAATTTTCTAGCTGGAATAAAGCAGGCCATAAAACGTGGCCAAGTAGGAAGATATCTCCCATCCAAATGACAACAGGAAATAATTACCCTTCAGTTTTCTGCCTGTCTGGACTCCAGAAATGCACTCACCTCTCTGTCACTGCAAGGTGCTCTTTCCTTCCTACAGAAATCTGAAATAACTTTGGGGGCTTTCCAGAGTGTGTTTGCATCACCAGCGAATACACTCAGACCAATGCTTCCTCCTGAATGACATCTCCCATAGCATCGCAGACTCCAAATGAGTTCATGGCTGGTCCACAACCCATCTTCAGTGTTTTTTAATATCTAGCTTTGGCAGCTTCCTAATGAGGTGCTGCAGTGAGACCCATTTCAGGGGGGTGAGGTGGAAAGTTCCCTCCACACAGACCAGAGGGCATGTAATTCTGGGGTGTACCTAATAAATACAGGAGCCACTCTCATAAAAGTTATGTGCTGCAATAACGAGTAATTTTGTGGGTTTGGCATCACAGGTGTAAGAATCACCTTCAAGTAATGAATATCAGAAATGTGAGATATTGAAGCTCTCATGATAATCTCCTGAACTAAAAGGAGAAATAACATCTGAAGCCAAAAGTGAAGGAGGCCCTTGCTGAATAAATGAAGTAGGTAGGTATGTTTGCCATACAGCTCCTTCCCCACAGTACGAAACAGTGAGGTTTCCCATTGCCAAGACTAGAGGCTGGCACCTGAAACATGCCTTATATAAAAGTACCACACAACTCGAAGGCCAGAGCACACTTAGTACTGCAAAACATTTGTTTGCTGTGCTGAATGGGCTTTATCCTGATTCCAGAGAGCTTGTGGTCAGGTTGCCCTGAGAATGTTTACAATTCCAGCTCTCGATGTGTAAGCAGTAGCAGGCCTCATGGGTCACGATGCCCGCAGGCCTGGGCCCTTTCCTCATTCTGCTGCGTGCTGGTGGCACGCTGGCCGCCCTGACAAGGCCTCTGCCAGCTGGTGAGAGTGGCAGGGGAGCTCTGTAAGCCCTTGTCTCGTTGCATTTGAGTGCGAAAAGCAGCCTAATGGCAAATGGCTCGCGAGGCAATTGTCCAGCTGATGAGCAAGGAAGAGGACAGACAGATTTCAAAGCATGATTGCAAATTTCTTTAAAAGGGATGCAGAACTGCGGAAGACGACCACTTGCTGATGATATACCGAAATACCTTCTGATAGACCAGCTCACCACTGTGGCTGGTTGTTCAGCTGCGGGCTGTGTGGTTCCACAAACCTGGCCCCCAGGCCTGATGGCAGCCACAAGGACGGGAGACACGATGGGCTGACTGCTTCTCTAAGGCTTTGTTTTGGGTGTAACAGTGGACTTCAGAAGTCAGCCAACCAAGACAGGATTGGCACAATTAAAACAAGTTTTTCTCAGTTGAAAGAATTGCTCTGTTTTAAACATTGATACTGTCCTGTATAGATCAAACTGCACTGAAGTAATCGCTACGTTATATATTAAGACATATATGCCATTTCCCCTGTTCTAAACAGTGAGTATAAGAAGTGACAGGTGCAAAAAAAGACAATTTAGTAAGATTTTAAGAGGGAATAAATTATTATTATTATTTTTTTTTAAACACAACTACAGTATGGTCTATAGAAGGACACATCAGTAAGACCATTCTAACATTTGCAGATTTCTTTTTGCCTGTCTGCTACTACAGCTTTTCCATTTCTCCATAAAAGTCACAAATCCGCCTCTTTTTGTGAGGTGTTAAGAGATACCAGTGACTATCAAGAGAAGACAGGCTGAATACTTTTCTGCACAGAGTCTGTATTTTCAGACATTCAATGAGCCTTGAGTTACGGTTAGTACCAATCTATTATAATTCCAATGGATTTAAATATGTCATCGGACAAAAATGATAGTGCACAGAGTGGCATATCTTCAGAGACTTTTGGTAGCAGGGTTGCCCATCATTCTGTCTGGTGCTTCAGATTATGATTTCCAGAAAAACAGGTGGGGCATGAGCAACAACAATGAATACTGCAGTGCCTGCAGGATCCCTATGTAATTTATTGGCATGGTATTTCCTCCTCTCCCTTACCACTCTGCCTTGCCACTCCCTCTCGTAAAAACAGTAGGAAAAATATGTACTGCCATTCAGAAATAAATCATTGTATTAGACTTGGACAATCACTAACAGAAGCTGAGTACCCACAAGACAAAAACAGTGACAAGAAGTGTCTAAAAAACTAAAATAATAATGAAAAGATTATGTAAAAAAGTAACTCTATCAACAACCTTCAACCTTTTTTCAGAAGATACACAAAAAAGAGGTCAAATACAAAAACGCTTTTGAAAGTTCCATGCTCCACAAGGTCTTGGCCATGTCTTCTCCCTATCACATACTGCTCTAGTTTGCATAAGCTTTCTCTGCCCTCATACCCAACGGGAGATCTCCCTCAGTGTTTGCTCATCATGATCACTCAGAACAAATCATTCAGACTGGCACCACCACAGAGCTGTTCTTTAAATTTTCTGAAACATAGCCTGAGAAATAAAACATTGCAAATTGCCACTGGATCCTCAAAGCAAAAGAAGTAAACGGCCTTACCTCCAGAATGAGGTGGTGGTCCACACAACAGCACCATGCCCTGGCCCTGGCGGACGGATACAGTGCTTCTTGTTCTGGTCTTGAAGTTTTCGAGATCTGCCAAGAGAGAAATAAATCATTTAAAGGGAATTGTTTCTTCCTGATGAGAACAGAAGGCTCATTAGGACTTTGCTGTGTGACAGGGAAACAAAGCGAGCATCAGCTTGGATGAGAAGTTCATGGGAATTGGGTGGACTACAGAGCAGCAGAAGGCTGCTGTGGCAGCCAACTACCAGAAGCAACAAAAAGAACAGAAAATGTCTCCACAAAGTTTCAAGGTGTTGTTCAAGGTAAGGGGAAAAGCTTTTGATTTACCCAGGGCAGAAGAAACATCCAGAGAAAACTCCACCAACGCATAATGCTGTTAGAGCTTTTTCTTATAAATTTAAGAATTATTGCCTTAAACGATCGCAGCTCCCAATTACCTTACAACCCCGTTCTGTTTCCCTTTAGGAGACTTGTTACCGATGCCCTTGCAACCCATGTGTAGAAACCCTTCCTTTCCCATAAGGAAGTCTCCTGTTAATAAGTATGTTAGCCACGCAGTGCTTTAATTAAATTCAATTCCTTCTTCCACCTCTCTCCCTTTGCTCTCCTTCAGGGGCCATGTACTGCAAAAATGCAGCTCCCTCTCTTGCCTTGCTCGCTGGATTCAAGAAGCTTGCTATTAAATGATGAGGTGATGCTCTGCGAGCTGAGCAGCGGCACCACTTATTGATCAGCACCACTGGCTGCTGCGGGAGCAGTAACACACTGAATCACTTTTGTAGCCTTTTATCTTTAACAGTCCCTTGCATTTCAGGTTTCATTTTTTCTGCTTTCAGTGTGGCTGAGCCATGGTTTAGTGATTGCAAACCTGTTGTCAGTGCAGTTGGGAACTAGAGGAAACATAGGTGATAAATATTTAAGAGCAGGAATTAGTAGGAACATCATAATAATTTTAAAAGTGTGAAAAATTAAGCCTTGATTTTTATCCACTCCTGATTTTTTTTTTTTTAAATTATTATTTTTTAAGCACTGGTGTGCATACTTAAATAAGTAAAAACAATCAGAAGTCACTTTGTTTCAGAGTGACTAGTACGCAGGCCACCCCCTCAGAGTGGCCTGAACTGGAGCTGAGCACATTGCATGTGCGCATGCAGTGCTTGCTGATGGTGTATACCCACTGTGGCCACATTCCCTTACTCTCCTGGTAGCAGATCTTCACTTACATCATAGTAAGTTAATTATGTAAATAAATACAAATCGATCTGAAAGAGCTGGGCTATCATGCAGATCAGCTGTTATTGTTCTGCTAGTACTTAGAAACCTTGCTCATGGATACATCCTGCTAAAGTCAAATTCAGGACAAAATCCAGACAAAAATGGAGCTACAATGGCAGCAACAAGTAAAAATTTTTTTTTTGTGCTAGAAGTCATCATGAGATTTCCAGCACAGGTCTGCCATACCCTCATGCTCTACGTTTCATCATTCCAGGGATCTCATTATAATTTCAGCTTTTTCATTTGCATTTCAGAGGATAAATATTGTGGTTTGAGGGAGATTTTAAGAAGATGCTGCACTGCTGTGAACTACTCGTGAAAACAGAAGCAGTCCAAAATTCTGCTCCAACCCATGGACAGAAGCAATGCTGACCAAACCAAGGTCATGGTGCTGCCTGCATCGGCTGCCAGCTCTGTTGTATAATCAAACTCCTTGGGCAAACTGGGTTCACACAAAAGGTTCAAAACTAGATGAGTTTAAAATTGGTCTAAATGTAATCTGGGTATCAATTTAGCAGCAAGTTCACAAGTGTGAGCTGTTTGCTCAGGCTCTGTCTAGGCAGAGCAATATATAAGCAGCAAATCCTCATGAAGATTCAAGGTCATGTAAAGCAAGAATAAAGCAATTTATGATACAGCATATAGATAAGGGAGACAATAAAGCAATCACAGAAAAATTTATAAGAGTTAAATAATGTATAATACGAAAGAGTCTTTGTATTAGTATTTAGCTGTAACTGTTTTCCTCTGTCTTTGCAGCAGTAACTAATCCATTATGCCCTGCGCATATACACACATATACCCACACCATTTTAGAGACTGCACTGAACTCAGTTTTCAGGCACAAATTCTAAAAGAGCCATATGCAGGTCTGCTTCGGAAGGTAAGAAGGAAAAAACTGCATCCACTCTCATCCTGCACGGTTAAGCCTACTTGTACAGTGCTCTAGGGAACACTTCAGTTAATCACGGGGGAGGGAATAGGAGAGGTCTTTCATTACCAATCATAAGAAACAGCATCTGCTTGGTGACCCAGCAACTCCCGATTATAATAGCGTGGAGAGAAAGCGCGTGACTCAGTAGTCTAAATGCAAATCTAGTCCTCAAACTTTTTCTGCAAGGAACAAATAACCTATTTGTTGACACAACAGCCATATATTTATGACAAGAAAAGAGCTGCTACTAGGAACAGAAGTCTCCGTGTGGATGAACAACTAGGGAATGATGGAAGAATGGTCAAAATCAATTAGAGGTAGCAAACAAAGCAGAACATTCATCATTATCATTCCCGGTGCAAACTATTGAGTTTTTAAAGTCAATTGTCAATTCCAAAAAGCCTCATGCATGTGCTAAAAATCTGTCTCTGAATAAACTAGCAAGATTAAGGTAATTATAAGAAAGACTAATGTCTCATCAAACTGATTGGACTGATTATTCTGATGCCTTCTGAAATCTACACTTCAAATTTATTTGTGCAGCACCTAAATAGTAACATGAATTAATAATAATATAATTATGTTTGAAAAATTTTATTAATAAGAAACTTCATTTAAACATCAACTTGCTATGCGATCTTTTCTGAGAAGTTAGGAATTGTATCAGTATTGTTGAATGGTTGCAAAGTGTACAGATCAGTGATGTGCTGATTCAAGAGGTTCCTCTGCTTTCACATGCTGTGCAAAATGGACAAAACATTTCCTACAAACTTCTGCTCAAATGGGTGCAAAATATTGCACTGAAATTTTGCACAGTTGAATTCCCTGTACATGGAGGTAAAACTGGTTGGTAGACAAAAGTTAAACACACTTGCTGGATACCTCCCCACAGGAAGCTTTCATGCAGGAGTAGCACTCCAACATTTTTTTTTCCTATTTCTGTTATTGTCTTCCAAAGGAATCACAGTTGTCTTGTGCCCTGCCTGGAGAGTAGCAAGAAATTATTCTGTGTACTTTTGACATTAAAAATCAATGGGACAGTAAAGCAGGAAAAAAAAAAAAAAAAAAAAAAAAAAAAAAAAAAACTTGCAGCTGGAGAATGACTCTGAACTACAATGTAAATGCTTTAGTTGGTTGTGTCTCCCTGAAGAGCCTCATTCCCAGGGCGGTGGGGCTGTTCAGCATGTGCTGCAGCAGGGCTGGTCGCTACCCATACCTGTCCTTATTCGGCTCCCTCACGATGCCTACACCTTGTTACAGTCTTCCACACCTTATTGTTCATCTGTTTCCCCTGTGTACATTGTCAACGTGGTCACTGTCTCCCGATACAAATATTTTTGCCCCATATTTTGAAAACAAAAGAAACCAAGTTCTTGAAAAACTGTTGAAGATATAGACAATGATAGGAAAAAAGACGATTTCAGATTTGGGAGGGAGGCAGTGAAAGCCTTGAACAGGTCACTCTATCAAAAGGAAGCAAGACATTTCTGGTTTACCTGCATAAGTATTGTCACAAGGAGACAATGCCATCTCTTCAAGTGTTTGCTAGCCTAGTGGAGGAGGATGTAACAAAAAATGTTGGTTAGGAAGCTGAAGTCATGGAAACAGAAGTTCCGTAAGGCTTATTGTGAGTGATGGTGATCAGCTGCTGGCATAAATTACAACAGAAAGCAGAGGGTTCAGCATCCTTGAGGTCTGCAGATCAAGATCACCTTTCTAGAACATGTACGAACAGTAACTTTTATCACACTTAAGCAGCCAGGTTCAGTTAGGAATAAACTGGTGGAAATATGGCATTGATAAATGGGAGCTATGTTACAGGGCACTACATCCTTCTAGATGTCTGGTGCATGAAACGCTGGGGAGTAGGAGGAGGCCTGGAAGCCAGGGTGGTAGTCTGGTGGCCTGATGCCCACCAGCAGACCTGAGAGTCCTGGAGGTGGGTTCCTGGGACTCGGCAAAACAGTACACAAGAAATCTGAAAATAACCACGTTATGATTAATTATTTCAAGCTCCCCACAGGGTACTAAATACCTCGTAACAGAAATAAAAGACATGTTCATTTTCAGACTTTACAGTTAAATGTTAGATATAATGCACTGAGCATCAGTAAACAGAAGGGAGAGAACAAGATGAAGCAAAACAATGCCTGGAAGAGATAAGTTCATTAAGTTTTAGCACGCAGGCATCTTTGAAATTTAATTAAATTTTTTAGGGTGGGAATTGCTTCAATTACAGTGATCTTTCACTGCCTAGATCAAGACAGGAAGGAGCCTTAATTTCAATAAAAATATTTACACATTAAACAAGCAAAACATGACCAGAATCAAGGACTGCTTACATGGGCAGAAAGATGTATTGTTGGAGCCAGGATCCCTGCATGCACTTTTGGTGAAAATGTATTTGTTTGGTGATTCATATTTGTGGCACTAGGCAGTATACGACCATTACGAAATACTCCTTCTATTCATAGGATGGAAAAGAAAATCATACAGTATGGCAGATGCAATAAGGATATAAAGCTACCCTAAGTGATCAAAGCAGCAGAAATCTGCCTGAAAAATCCTAGGTCATTTGAGTGAGCAAAGAGTGCAACTCACTGTATTTTGTTCATAAACTCATCACTGAAACCAAATCAAATGGCAGCAAAATACTGATTGTCAATGATGCCTCTCTCTTCATACACTCACAAGTACAATAAAACAACTGCAGGCCTGCACATTTCTACTAAGTGGTTATTTTTAAATGAAAGAAAAAAATTAATTAAAAGTTACTGTAGACAATAAAAACGTGATACAATCATTAAAATGTAAAGAATGAAGAAATACAACTCCAGTAGGTACATAAAGTCTACATAAATTGTTCTGCATGTAAAATTCTATGTCCTTTGAGGTGCAAGAGCTACTCACAATCCTGTTTCCTAATGTGTGAGTATTTAGGACTGAAAAAGAGAAACAACAACTAAAAACTCTCCAATTTTAGTGTGATGTGTGATTTAAAATAATTAAGATCAGATATTTGTAGATCTGATATCAGATATATAAAAGAATTCCCTTGCACGTTGTTTTTTGCCCTATTTAGTTTGGACATTCTTTCTCTCTATTTCGCAGGCGATTGCCAAATTGATCAAGAGAAATTATGGAGGAAGGAAATAGTAGTACTTATTCTGGAGGTCAATGTACTGCCAAAGCTTATTTGGAGCGCACAACACTAAACCGACTCCAATGAAAATAGAAAATATTGTAAAAGCTCCAGTTACTTCAGTTCTGTATGAGGAAGAGATTAGCAATGTTTTCAGTGCATAAAGGAGACCATTCAGAGGGCACACGCAGGTTAGTGTACTTAACACTTAATCAGACCTCATTCAAGGAGTGAGTGAGGATACCATTTAAACTTCATTTCCACAGTGTCACTTCTCAATCAGATTTCATGGACACACACGAGTATAAAGGTACATGTATTTAATCCGTGAAAAACACATTGATTTGTGCCGCTGACTCTCTACTAGCAATGGCACGACCTTGGGAAAGTCACGTAACTTCTCAGTGTCAAAGTTTGCACACTGCTAATGATGAGTATTTGTCTAAAAAAAAAAAAAAAAGGCCTAATTAGCTGACATTTGTACATAAACTTGATGTGTAACAAAAGGACATTACATGAGTGTGTGATATGCTATCAGCATCTACGTGCTAACACCCATCCTTTAATGTGAACCTGAATATTTTTTGTTGCATTACTAGATCATAGAATAGAATCACAGAATGTCTCAGGTTGGAAGGGAGCTACCAGGATCATTGAGTCCAACTGCTGGCTCCACACAGGACCACCCAAAAATCAGACCACGTGTCTGAGAGTGTTGTGCAAACACTCCTTGAACTCCAGCAGGCTCGGTGCTGTGACCACTGCCCTGGGGATCCTGTCCCAGTGCCAGACTGATGTCAATCTAATTCAGATTCTTATTCCTCAAAATCATTCAAGAGCCAAGAACATGCCAGCAGCAGCTGTCCCCATACCTTAATCCCATCACCTTTTCATTTTGTGCAGGGTATTGAATTGAATGACCTCCTTCCAAAACTTCAGATGTGGTTTAATAAAAGTTTAAACAATTTGAAATGATCCACAGCCCCTTAAGACTTTGTAGTTTGTCTCAGAAAATGGCATATGGACATTTTAATCAAAAACATATGGATTGCAGAGTAACAATTATCCAACTTAGTCTAGAGTAATGAAAAATTTCCCCACATTTCAAGTACAAAAGCCAGTCTTTATAGCAAGGGAGATTCAATTATAAGCAAAACAGGAGTTGTAGTCTTTTATCCTTTATTAGGACTTACTTGTGTTTGTACTTTATTTATGAAATTCAGGTAAAATGAAATTTGATAAGTCTTTTTTCTAAGCGATTACTCGATAAGTCTCGGAAATCAAAGTTTGCTCTTTCAAAGAAAGATTTCACAGATGACATCAAAGCACCAACAAGTTAGCAGGAGCAGATTAGCTCCTTGTTCTCTAAGTTCCCCAACATCAAGGTTAGCAGTGCAATATTGGACCTGTGTTTTTCATATTTATATCCATTTTCATTTATAGCTCTGCTGATTGTTCTATTTTAAGGTATTTACCCAAGCAGAGTGTTTACAGCTTTGTACACAAGGTCCATTTGGTTCCCGTTATTGGCTACAACACGGAAATAATTCAGCTGCTGAACTCAGCGCACCCTGGAAACAAGAGTGAAACAATGAGGCTTCCCTTAGGAGCTGCAAGTCTCAGGTCATTGGTGATTTGACAGAGAGATCCCTATTTTTTATGAAAGCTAAGCTCTGTTTTGCCTTACTTTGTTTGCCAGAGGAGTGTTTCCATGGTTTTTCCTTCTTAGGCTTTTTTTTTTTTTTTTTTTTTTTTTTTTTTTTTAACGTGTAGCATATTTTTAGAATCCAAAGTACTTTTGTAATTATGCCAGTTCCAAAATTAAGAGAGAACTCTATGCAAAAAGGCTATTATAGATCTAACACTCTTAAACAAAAACAAAAATAGTATAGAAAATTACACGAGCAGAAAGTGATTCAAATTGATTGTGACAGGTGTCTGCATGTCTTTTAGAAAGCCAATTTCTGTGACTATATCAGGTAGAAAGAAGCACTGCTGTACATCTCCTTGAATGGCATACTGTCAAAAACTCATACACCATTAGTGAACCCTTTGTCATTACATTTAAGATTTTTTCCTAATGATTAGAAAGCACTGTCAATGCTATTTTTATCTATTATTCTCACTCTTGTTTAACTGATATGAAACCATTTCTCCTTTTACTATGTTCTAGCCAAAACATACATACATCAATCACTTCTTTATACATCACTGAATTTTAATTTCCAAAGGAAAACATGACTAATATTCAGGCTTAGAGAAAAGAAAAAAAAAAAAGAAAAAGAAAGAAAAAGTGGCTTCTGTGGTGCTGTATTTGACTTAAAGTCTATCTCTAGAGATCTCTGTAAGCAAATTTGGTAACACATCAGTGATACTGCTGTAGTGAGCTGATGTTAATAGCAAGCAGCTACTCAAGCATAATACCTTTATCTGTGTGTTTATCTATATCTTCACACAGATTATTGTTTTTATAGAGTGAGCTATTCAGTGAACCTTAATAGAGCATGCATATGATTGAAGGAAAAACAAAGATTGTAACATGGGACCCCAAAAATACCAGCACAAGATAATTGAAAGGCTTTGATGGTGCAGACACAGGATGCAAACCGGTCTAGAAGCTATCTGTAGAAACCCACAGCTACCCTTCATTAATGGAATGTAACCTTGGGACTAAGCAAAAGTGGGTTTGAGTATAACAAAACAACAAGAATCCAACCTATATAAAATGTATACAGTAAAACTTTGACATAACAGAGAGAGTGATCAGTGAATAAAGAGCAAGTAGTAGTAGCTAGACCGCATGAATCCTTTCCCATATAAAATGCATGGGGTGTGCGGTTTCGTATTCTACCCCTGAGGTTTGGTTGTAATGTGGATACAAGAAACTTGCAAGGTTAAAAATGAATTTGATAAGTTAAGAACTGGTGCACTAGAAAACTAAAAAACTTGTTCACTGATAACTTGGGGTTTTAATTAGTGGAGAAAAAAAACAAACAACAAAAACCACACACTTACTATATACATTAAACTTCATATCAACTTTGAACAACCATGCACTGAGCTCCCAAACTATAGGAAGTATGGAAATACTGTAATGACAGAGGTAAGGTGTAGTTACTTCTTCATTTATTGGAAAGAAACTCAAAATCCACTTACGTAGACCCATACAGACAAGACACCTAAAGTCAATTTTCAACCGTGACTTAAAGAGATTTACGGAGCATAATGTGGTTTTCCTTCTCATACGCCTTATATAATTTTAATATGATCCCAGCAATCTAAAATTTAGATTGATGTTTAAGGTCATATTCAGTCCCTGAATCAAAGTCAATTGGAATTCTTTGATTAAGGGCCATATGATGTGATGGCAAGGGGATTCGGAACAGGCTGGCAATGACACCTTCTTCAACAAAACAGTGACCAGAGGGATTGGCTCAGTCCTCCTCGTTCTGACTGAATAAAGAACCTTCTACCAAAAGATAAGCCGGTATGCCCTCTTCCCAATTGTTTTCATCAAATTTGCCTAACTCTAATACACATACAACAAAGCACACTTTAATATCCTGGATAAAATACACAACCAGATGGAAAAAAAAAGTCATTTGCATTGCCATCCATGGAATAATATGACTTCATTGGATGCAGGCTATAAACTATGCTAATTTGGCCCATAATATAGTCTTGAAGATGAGATTCTAGTGCATCTCAATCAATTACAGATTTTAGAGGACATTGGTTTGAAGAAATCATAGCCTGTCTATATGAAGGCAGGCTGAAAGCACTTTAACTGATGACTAGCACCCACAAAAGCATTAAAGCTTTTTGCTCTTGAAACACTTGACAAGATTTGCCTCTTGATATTTATGGCTCTAATATCTCTAAACACTGTCTCTATAAAACCTGTGCCTGACTTTTTAAAAGCAGGGTTTTATGTCATCCCTTTCACAAATACACAAAGATTAAGTTCTTCTGCCCATGTCCTTGCTGTTGTGTCAGGACTACACAGCTGGCTGTGCAGTTCGGAATAAAAACCCCTTTGATACAGAGCTTAATAGAATTTTAGTTTAAGAGCTGGTGTTTGAATGAATAATTTTTAGAGTCACTGATTTGAGAAATGGTTTACAAGTCTGTGGATGAAAGCTTTCTAATCTGACCTTTAGAACAGAATTTTCACCGGGATTTCTACTTTACTGGAAAAAAAAAAAAAAAAAGCTGCAGATGTAAACATCTTGTCCTTCTCCCAGCCTGCCTCCCCTCTGGAAAATAATTCAGGTTGGACTTTATTACTGTAGGCATTAAAGACTGTTCTGCCTGTGCATTTTTACCAAAAAACCATGTCCAGTTTGGACTTCCAGACCTTTACATTCCCTGTTTAGGGGATAGAAATGGGTATCATTTTCACAAGATGCAAAAATTCTCAGATAAGCCTTTGCCGTAGGGACTTGAGATGTGTACCTGGAGGACTCCCAAGCCTGAACTCAAACCACACGTGTACAGGAGGCACACTGCCTCCTGCTAGGGAGAACAGCTCTGCGAATGGCCACACTGGTGGTTAGAGAAGAAAATACCTGGTCTGTTTGGATGTGCACGGTCATCAGCCTCTTCCACAGCTCCCAGGGCTACGCACCAGACCAGGCTTGAGCTTTTCCCACCCGTTCCTGGTCGGGAGACCTGCCAGCAGTGGGGCTGCCTGCAGGAGAGGGCACAAAACAGGGACACCCAGCCCCTGCCCTGCAGCAGCCTGCCTACGTGCTCTGAAAAGAGATGCTGTGGAGACTTTTATTTAAGAACATGGACCAGCCCCACTGAAGCCAAACGTCTGTTTAAGTCTGCGGGAGACAAGTAAAATATGAAGAGCTAGCAAGAAAAACAGAATGAAATACGTGCAAGCCAAGATCTTGTTTTCCTCCCCAGCCCTCCCCACCCTGCCTGTCACTCAGATCTCTGACCTATGCATCATCTTGGACTCTGACATCTCTATCTGGGTTCTCATATTGAGACTATGTTTAAATCTTGCCAAGTCTTTCTGCCCACCATCTATCACAGACTGATTTGTCTATCCGCATGGCTACAATTTCTCCTCGGGCTTTTACCTTGCATCTCAACGACTGCGAGAGCTCTTCCTGCAGCTTTACAAGTGCCGCTGGCCAAAACACAGCTGCACAAGTCAGGGATGCCTGCGCAGCACTTGGACCGTTTCCTTCTCCATCACATCACGCCTGAGCTGCTTGTCCTCCCTGGGACGGCTCCTCGTGGCACGCTGCGGCCTCAGCACCTTGCTGGGATTTCATCCTTTCTCCTGAACAGGCAACAGTACAGCCCCAGTGCTGTTTAACCTTCCTTTATGCCACTCATCTTACTGAACACGGGCTCTCATAAATATCTGCAAGCTGTCCAAGCTGTCCACTGTTCTCTTCCCAAATCAAATTACTCTTTGCTATGATGTTACAAAAAAAAACACCCACCACCACCACCACAACAACAAACACTCCTTGACTTTACTTTCCTTTTAATAAAAACTGCCTGTTTACTATCTTTCTACAGGAAGTATTTCAAACATTCATTTTGAAGAAACCCTTCTGCTCGAGTCAAAATGCTGAGGACTTAGAAAATTTTATTACTTTAATCTGGAAAACCTGGGCAGATATTTTCCCTTGGGTTAACTCGAACAGAATTAGTTTACTCCTAGATTTATTTATTTATTTTTTTAGCAAAACAATGCAATATTTGCACATGCTCTTCCAGCACAGATTCTGCAATAGCCAGGCATCAGGACTGCCATAAGTGGCAGGCAGCAGGAGATACTGCCCAGCGCCCTCGAGCTGGGTAACTGAGCGCTAACACAGCAGACACCTCGTGTGCTCCCTGCTGGACCGTGCTGTGCTGCACCTTCTTACTTTGTGCAGCTAAATGAATGCAATTACAGACCCCTAAATAATGCAAAATAATATGACACAAGCTTGCTGATCATGAAGTTTCCCTTTACTTGATAGAAACACAAACTAAAAACCACCGTGCAGAGATCCTGGTCTTCAGAGGTTACGCGGTTGCTCAGGTTGCCTGTGAGAAGATGCATTATTATGCCAGGCAGCACTACTTAGAGAAGAGAGATCTTTTTCATTCTGTTCATCGCTCACTTCTAATGAATGATGAGATGGCAGTCACGTTTGCTGCAGACAGGAAAACTAACAGGAGAATTTTTGACAAACATATTTAAAGCTCCACTGTTCTTTGAATGCCAACACTGACTCCTGATTTTGTTTTGTACAAGGAAAATGGGAAGGAAAAAAACAACACAATGAAAAGCAGCCACTAGGCTAAAACTACTCGACATTGGCCTTGTGTCTCATCAGCAGAAGAGGCTTTCTTGCAACGATGGGGTCCACCTTTGGGTACAGGCTGTGCTTGATTTAGGGCTCCTGGAACTGCTAGTTTCCATACACATAAAAAGAATATTATTTTGCATTGATATTGAATTAGTAGAGATCAAGCTAAGGATTGTAAGTATTTCTTCAAAATATGTAATATATATATATTTCATTTGACAGATGAAGAGTTTCAGATCCAAAAGTGAAGACAATACAAGAAGTCATTTTCATAATAAAGAAAATTACAAAGTTCTCTTGGTTCCTTTGCATATACATATACAGCTGCTTGCTTGGCATAAGCCTCATTATATTGCCCAGAAAACAAAGGCTCACTGACCCAACATACTTCTAAGGTTTGCAATGGAGAGACAGAAGGTGAGGACTATTCCTCATGGAAACTATGCCCAGATCTCACCCTTGTATGATGGAAGACTGGCTCCTGTGGCTGCACGTGCGAAATCAGGATCAGTGCAGGCAGAGAGTCCAGCTCTGCTCTGGCTTTTTAAGACTACATTACAGACAAGGTCTCTATGGGATTCTTAATCAAAATTTTGAGATATTAATATTTGAAGGAAATATCCTTATCAACTCTCATAAATATCTGCAAGTCACGAGTGGAAGACTGTTTAAAATGTACAACTTTTCAGTTGGCTATATACCACTTCTCTTTTCAAGAAAGTATGGTTCAATCTCACTGGATAACCAAGATCCCTGCAGGGTCACTGCACTCTTAAGGACACTGCTTTATATAGGCATTCATCTATTGTCAAAAGAGTAATTTAAATTTACAATTTAATTTCCTCTGTAATTTATGCATCCTTCTAGCTGCCATCAGAACAAACCAACTGGGTATCAATGATTTGCAGAGGTAAGGCTGTACTCATTGAAGATGAGTAGTAGGGGTTATTAGCCTTTTAAAAACAAGCCAGATTTCAGATGACCTCCACTGTTTCTGTAAGAATCCAATGGTAAAGAACCAAAGGGGCCACGACCACCTTGCTGGTAACACAGGTAACTCATAAGGGTTTCAGGAGGGAGAGTGAGACCAGGGGATTTTGCTGATAAATGGAGCTGTATCAGGTCCTGCACAGAGCCGAGGGGAGAGAAGGAAAAGAAAGACCAAGTCCTGATCTCCCCTTAAGCTTACCGTGGGAGCTCTGCGTTTGTCTTGATGACCTACGTATCAAGGCCAGAATGGTGGTATTAAGTTAAAAGGTGAAAAATCAGTGGGACTGATTAAGCCTCAGGTCAACAGATCTTCAAATGCAGAAATACCTATTTGATTAAAAAGTGAAATTGTCCTGAATATCTGTACTAGGAACCTGAATACTCACTGTTCTATTCAGAACATCAGAGAAAATTAGAAATCTCTCTTATTTCCTTCCAGGCCCAGCCTGAGTTTTTCACAGCACCCCGACATGATTTAGCAAAGATAATCTTCTCAAGATTAGAGAATTCAGGTAACAGCAGAGCTTTCTGCAGGGCAACCTTCACATCACTGGACCATGCCAACCTGTGATCAAAGCCAGGTCCACATTCAGTTTAAACAAATGACTACATCTGCATTTGCTCCTTAGAGATCCAGCCCCCAGGTATCTGGAGATATATATACTTAGAATGTATGATTATTTTACATATTAAAGGTAAAATTAATAAACATTGAGAGGGACGGAAGAGACCTATTGCTTGTGCTTTGTGCCCTGAATTTCTAAACCAGAGGAGAACCCCAGGCTGTGAGCGGGCTGGGACTGAAGGTGCTGGGGGCGAGGTGTCCCCGTGGGACAGGGCTCCTGCCCTGTGCCCCGCTCGCTGCCTGCAGCAGCGCTGTGCGCGGTGCGGACGGGATCGCTCTCCCTGAAGAGCAGCACAGCCTGGCGAGATAGCCAGCTTTGAGAGGAGGTGTGTGTGCTGATTATTTACAAATGTCCTGCCGCTGTTTTAAGTAATCATGTATTCATCATATTTATAACCCCAGGGTGGAAACATAGCAGAGAGAAATCCTCTGTTCTATGGCAAGGGCCCTTCTATCACAGATTAAAGTAAAGTAGGTTACATATCTAGCCTCACTTACGTCCCTGTTGGTCCTATTCATCAAAAAAAAAAGAAAAAAAGAAAAAAATACAAAAAGAAAAGCTTATCTGTGGCTTAACCTAGTTTTCTGTCCCATCGGAGACTGTGTGGCAAAGGTGCAGAGGTGGTGAGCTGAGTCTCTGACGGCAGTGGCTGCACTTTGCACAGCTGAGTTCAGGTTTTAGCAAAGAAGAAACATTTGTGCAGGTACAATAATTCAAAATTTACTTGTTTCCTTGTTAAAGAGCACTGTGTCACACCAAACCCAGTCGTAGGAGCCCACGCAGTACTGGTACCCAAGTTCGGATAAGATCTTTATTGATATAAATGCTATTTTTCCTTGAAAAAACACCAGAGGAGGAACCAGGGATTACTCACCTGCACAGAAGAAGAGACACTCTTGAGCAAGATTTCTCATACCGAGCCCCTAAGCGCTAATTGCCTAGACAGTTTTAACATTTCACCTTTGCAGAAACGGGGACACCAGAAATAGCTTGTGCCCGTGCTCTTAGGAGCTGTGGCCTTCCAGCTTCATTTGGGTAAGGGTGCCCACTAGAAGGTGGGGGTGGTCATCACATCACAGGCACGCTGGTGGGACTGGGGCAGCCCCGAGAGATGGGAGTCTGTGGCATAGAAGTGCACCCACAAGCTCTGAAACAGTGCTTTAGTGGTGGGGTTTCAGGAGCTACAAAACTACTGCTCCTTTTGGAAGGGTGAAAAGCTTAAGGAAAATTCTCTTACCAATCTGTACAAAACCAGATTTATTTATTGGACCCAGAACTTAAAAAAAAGTATTGAGAGAAACTTAAAAAAAAGTGAACAGGAGGCAGCACCCACACCAAAAAAACAACCTGTGGGAGGAGGCATGGACCTGAAGCCAAGGCTCCGAACAAGCACAGGAATACTTGAGCAAGGGGTGCACACTCACTGCCCCAGCTGTGGTCTGACACTGGAGAAAACAACCCGCACCCCATTCTTCTTCATTTCCAGGAGGTTTAAAGCACATCGTGCTTTCTCTTCACTCAGGCATTAATAACGACTGTGGAAATGATTTAATTTGGGTGCCAAATGCCTCATTCAGCTGAGCAGAAGTGCATCAATTCATTGATCAATCAATGCAATTGTTGCTGCGTTTGTTTGTTTAGCCAGGAAAACGCAGATACTTTGGCGGTTTTCTGAAAATGTTTTCCTTATTAATTGTTCTTGAAAGAATTACTTCATTGATCATTTAATCTTCAAAAAGAAAATGAATGCACTTCAGGGCAATAAGAGGGTACAACAGTAAAGAATTTGAGCAGCAATTATAATTTGTTTCTTAGCAACTAATAGCAAAAATTATGGGATTTGCTCGGGTGCAAGATATAACAGGAATTATTCCAGCAGTGGGAATATGGAAAAAAATCCTTTTCAGTGTAATGTTGGGAGTAATTTTCTTTTTCTACCATCATAACGAAATTATTTTGGGACGGTAGGTCAAAGCCCCAAAGTATTCTCATTACAACTGCATTATTATTGTATTTTCTGCTACCACTTGCACTGCTCAGTGCTGAGTCCTATCTGCTAATTCACGCATAACAATTATTTCCGCAGAAACACTTCTACAAAACAAATCCCTTCAATAAAGTGTGCAGAGAAACAGTTTGCAGAAACAATAGTTTGATTCCCTGCAGTTAAAGATGTTTTCAGGGCAACAAAGGAAGTTAAAGCCTCTATAAACGATTTGAACAATTCGAGAGAAAAATGAATGAAGGCAGCGCTGGGGCTGCTGCCCCAGCCTACTCGGGGATGGCCACCTCCGAGCCCATCCCTCCAGGCACAGGGTAATTTTCAAACGCAGTGGAACAGCTCGAGCTAAATTCCACACACAAACTCAGCCTTCTTGCCTGACCCGGAGGAGATGGCTGCTCCCTTTCCATTTTGTCTGCTCTCCCTGCAGCCCAGGGAAAGCCCTGCACCTGTGTGTTGCTGCTGGTCTCAGCCCCGCACCCCCAGGGCAGGACTCCGCCAGCTGCTCCCCAGTCCTGGGGTCTCGTTTCTGCTCCCCGTTTCTGCTCCCCCCAGCAACGTAATATTATTTTACCAGCTGCAGAAAATAGCTGCTGCATTAGGGTGAACCCGTTAAGTTACAGGATCAAAGGAAACTCCACGTCAGTAACTTCCTTGGAATGAAACCTCAGGTTCTGGTTAACATTTAGAATACAAAGTCCTATCAACCAAGTTTCAGCAAAATGTTTGTCCCAACTATGAAAAAAGAAAATTCAGAAAATTTGCTTGCAAGCTCCATTTCCAGCTCAGCTGAGCAGCAGTTCATGTTTTCCTTCCCTAAGTGGAACAGGGATACCAGGCAAGTCTCAAGCCGCACGGAACTGGCAATTTTCCACGGGCATTGACACATGATGGTAGGTCAGGGACTTCGGCAAAGAGATTTCTGGTGGGAAGACACAGTGACTTGGTGTCCCAAAAGCACACTTCTTCGGACAGCTCTCACACTCAGAGGCCAACAGAAGCAGGGAGTAATGGACTCGAAAGGTCATTACCTGCACAGAGCATGGAGTACACGTCCTCCAGACATCAGTAGTAGCTGCTCAGCAGGTAAGATGGGCAACCGTGGAGTCCACCAAAATAAATGAAATTTTACTGAGAGTTACTTTGTCCAGTCTTCCAAACACATACATCTGAGAATGGTCTGCAAATACTGCACAGAACAAGCTCAGAGCTGCTCCAAGGAAGGCGTCGATGCTGCCTCACATCGCAATGGCCAAATCTTGCAGCCTTTCCCAGTACTCTATCTGTGAGTTCGTGTCTATGTAGATGTGGGCATAAATGCAACTTGCAGCACCTGTGTGCACTAATATTCAATTCTGTGAATTATTTCATAGTCAGGAGAAATAATTTGTCTGGGACGTTCACTGGGAGCACATCGTGCCCACCACACACTGCTCTGCACGGGGCTGCACCAGGCTCCTGCCCACGGCTAAGAGCTGCTCAGCACCTTCAAGCTGTGCCAGAGAAAACAAGGAACAACTTGCCCATTCATCACTTTCTGAGAGGTACAGTCCAACTCTGGTGCCACTAAAAATCAATACGAGTTTTATGTTCAACTTAAACGGAAGCAGGATCTGGGCCATAGTAAACAGCTTTAATCATGTGTCTGAACGAGCGGGTACATCTCTGAAATGCAGCCTGAGAGCTGCACTTCTTCCCAGGCATAACTTCCTATTGATTTCAGTGTTATTTCCAAACAGAAACCACTGTACAGTGAATAAAATTGTCAAGCTAAGTTCCATACCCTAAAATAAAAAGCACATAATTTAATCTAGTTCAGCTGTGTTTTCGTATATCATTTTGGAAAAGCCATTATTAGAATCCATACTCGGAGCATAAAGCTTTTTTTTTTTTTTTTTTTTTTTTGGTGAGAGGCTGTACTGGTATAAGCACAGCATTCAGGGTATCATTAATCCGTATTCTGTTACCGTGGCACAGCAGATTCCTCCCTTTCTGAAAATCTGTTCTATTTCAGATGCAACTAACATTGGAGGAAAAAAAAAAAAGGACAAATTTGAAATGTAAATGATATATCACAAAGCAAGTACTGGAGGAAAATATTAGCACTTTTATCGTAATGAGTTTGTAACCTAAATACATATTTCAGGGATTAAATTGCTGACCCTCTCTGACCTGCACAGGAGGTTGAATAGCTGGATCACAGTTTAATCTTCTGTGAAGACGCCAGAGAAAAATAATATAGCCCTCGAAGAACGAACTAACATATATTAATGATGCCCCAGAACTGAGAATTTAACCCCCTGAGAGAAAAAAAAAGAGAAAGTCCAAACCCCCAGACACCAGTCTCAGAAGAACCTGCAGCAACTTTCCTCAGGAACAAAACCGAGAAAACAAAAATCACACAACACACGGGTCAGGCTGGAAAATAACAGCTCACTCGGATGAATGGGGAAGCTACAGACTGGTAAAAGACAGTCATGAGTCTCTAACGAAATGGCTTTCCAGAGCTAAACCGTAACGTGCAACAGAATGGGGATTACAAGATCCCGGCTGCACAGCTGGAGCCAAAGGTGGGGCAGAGCCTGCGTGTGCAGCCACAGGCTTCCAGCAGATCCAGGTACTGCACAAGGGGGCAAATTCAGAGAAAATAACTTGTTAAAAGCAAAAATCCTGAGGGAGCATCTGAGGGCAAACAGGCTTAGCAGAGCTGTGCAGTGGCTAGAAAGGGGCTTCCCCACACACATTATTTTAGGTTGTTCCACCCAGAACCTACAAAAGGCAATGCAAAAATAGTAATATTTGCAATAAAAACACTCAGGGGCAACCAGCTATATCAAGCAGTGCTACTGCATCTAGATGTCTTGGATGTCAAGGCTGAAAAACAAGCATTACTAACACACGTGCCTAATTTTATTGGTTCTTAGAGGCAGAGCTTTTGGAATATGCTCTGCATATTTCATAATTCAGCTAATTCTGGCTGCAGTCCCTTTGATTACACACCTTAAAACGTCTAGGCTGTTTTGTCAAAGCATAAAGTCTAGTTTGATAAATGCTATTTTATTTTTAATTTAATCCAAATGTTTCTAATCTGATTATACAGTTTTAGTAATGTAAAATAAATTTCAGGAATTGAAAATTTATTGAGGTTGGCCATCATTGTTTTCACTAGAAAAGAACAAGCTTTGTTTTTGAACTCAATCTTAATTAAGAATCAGTCAAACCAGATTTGTTTTTGGTCAACTAGAAAACTTGAAAGATTATTGCCAGATGTACCATTCATCAAGACAGATAAATTAATCAGAACTTAATAAACGTTCTGTATCTGAAGCAATGTTAAAATGTTGAAGGTTGATTTTCTTTTTTCTTTTATCTCTCTGTGTTTGCAAGCTCCTAATTAACTAGTTCATTTAAACATGCAAGGAAATTAATGTGTTGCCACTGAGTCACACAACTCCAGGATCCTCTTTCCTGGTCCCACACCCTGGACTTTGAAACCCGTGACCAGTGTCTATAGAGCTGGAACCTGGTACCTTTTCCTTACATGATTGACTTTTTTTAAGAGTATGATCCCAGCCAAAGGGGTGTTGAAGTACTTAGCTCTAATGATGATGCTTCAAAAGCTTGCCCTGATAGTCAGCAGGAGGCCACAATGAGTAGAGGGAACATACCAAGAAAATGTGGTCTCTTGAGATGTAGACCAAGGCAGTATTTATGAAGCAATCACCTTGACATACTGAAATCTGGAGTTACCAGATTGGTATTGAGGAGGCTGTTCATTACCCATCCACAGTGAAAATGCATCTTCAGTCATGGACAAACACAAGCAGGTCAAAAGCAAACTGACAATATACTGTAAATTATGCGTGGAGACGGAGGACTTCACTTTATGCACAGTAATATTTCTTGTTACAAATCACCTTTCTGTATTGTGTGAAACTGGCATTTACTGGCATCTTTATCCTTTTTTTTTTTTTGGTGCCTTTTTTTCTTTCTTTTTATTTTCCTCTTTTTTTTTTTTTTTTTTTTTTTTTTTGATGGAGCGCACAAGCTCCTCTAACTAGTTCATCAAAAGCATCTTTGGGATTAAACTCAACACCCAGCTCCCTACCACTGATGTCTTTATGTCTGCAAGGGCATGCCTTGAACTCCGGTACTCTGAGCACGGATGTCCCATAGGTCCTGCTGTAACTACTGAGCTGCTGTGTTCGCCCCTCCCAGGACAACGGCACAGAGGCGTCACTCAGATGACAGATGAATAAGCCCTTGTGTTTGTTCTCTGCCTTTCCATTCATGACTAGGTGAGAAAAAAGATGGTTTGTAGTCCCGTGCTATCATTTGCCCAATCTTATGGACCCCAAAACAGCTTCTCCTGATTTCATATAATGCCGATTCATATTAAGAATTATGTCCTCTGTTATCCCTAGCTTTGGATGAGAAGCTGTAATGCTGAATTTAACCCCAAATAAATAGGAAACAGCCTCTGATTTCCTTTTTACGTACACAGGTACAAATATCACTTGTACCTCCAAGTATTTGCACCTAACTACTGAAACTTAAAGAGTTATGAAAAACGTCACAGTGAATTTGTTCTTTACAAAGAGCATGCTCCTTTAAAATGTTTGAAGTATTAATTCTCCATGGAATGAAAAATCAATGGTGAAACCCCATTTACCAGCTACTTTGCCAGGTGGCCCCTTTCTCAAGAAATAAAGACACTGTACCCTGCAAAATACAGCTAAGCAAGCATAAAACAAGACACCCATTCCTCACACACATTTACCCTCTCGGTCCAGGTGTTTTCTGTTCCATGAACAGCTCAGAGCATAACATGTAACAGATCAGAACAGGTCAGAAAGGCAGGCGTTGCTCTCATACTTCTAGGAAGCCGCGAGAACCGAGGCTGTGATGCAGTTGGTACTTACAGGCAAACTGCAGCTTTGCTTCTCTGCTAACGATCCTTCCAAACGGGTTTGTTGCTACACACTGGTACATTCCACTGTCTTGGGTTTTGTTGGGATTATTGATCAACAGGTTGCCTTCCACTGCACTGTAGCGGTAATCCATACCGATGTCAATATTGGTCCCATTTAATTTCCACCTATAGTACAAAATGCCAAAGTTAAATCCTGCTAATATTAATGGGTACTCTTGTGTATTTGAAAATACCACACGTAGGAAATAAAGATTTAAAACATCTTCGACTACTTAAGAAAAAAAAAGCATGAAAAATTTAAGTTTCTTACACAGTATTGAAATATTCTAGTATGTAACTGAAAAAGCAATATCCTTGACATATATTTCAGTCCCTGATATGATTAATGTTTCTGTAGTTGTTGCAAGTGCTGCTGCTCTTTGGAATTAATCATTTTGCAAGAGGAAGTCCCAGAAACAGAATCTTTAAACTGTTCAAGCCCACAGAGGCTTCTTTCCCTCTCCTGACTTAAGCTGGCTGTTTGTTTTTAAATTTAGGAAAATTCACTCACAGCAGATGTTTTCACTAACTGGGGCACTGAGAATTTCTAACACCACGTTGCCCCAATTACTGCAACTGTCATCCCCACTGCTCGCCGTGGAGCATGCGAGGGAGCCGCAGCCTCAGAGCAGCTCCCTCCACCCGAACCTATGCAGAAAAAAATGGAATATTTTTGCATGAGCAAATCAACAGTCTGCTGCATCGAGTAGTCAGCCATGGCAGAAGGCAGCAGGTGGGCTGAGGTCTTATGATTCCCACAGGTTTCAAAGCGCACTTTACTTTGGCTTAAAACAATAAGAAAGGTACCAAAGGATTGGGAGGAGAGAGGGAATCAACAAAAATGATTTACATCAGCCCAAGCGGATGTGTGGAACAAGAAGAGCATCACCACAGAAACAGAGCATCTTTTTCACAAGGACCTCAAAGCAGTTAATAAAGCTGAAAACCTTTAAGAGCTCTGTCCATGTCTGTGGACAAATGAGGAAGCCAACATGATTTATAATCCCTTCGTAACCTTTTAGAACCAAATTTTGCAATTGCGTTGCAGCACATGCTGAATTCTTGAATTCACATGCCTTTTTCTTTGGTATCAGCACTCAGAGAACCCCAGGGGCACTGCTGAGTTAGACTGGGTGATGTGCAGGAGAAAGGCTGCAGGGTGACACAGCCATGGTGCGGTGATTGTGCTAAGGAACAGTTAAGCATTCAACACACCCAACAGTTGGTCTGGGATTTCCTTTCACTTCACAGTTCAGCTTCACTTTCTTTTCCTCCGAATCCAACGGGAAGATCATGCTGCTGGGTTCCTGCAGGAAAACTGGCCCATGTAGTGTGTTGTCGTCTGCATTAATGAGAAGAAAAACATGGGAGAGACTTGCAGGAATCTCCATGCATCAGAAGCTAAAATAGCACCTTGGCAGAAAGAGACCGGCTACCACTCACCCTAAGAAGAAGCTGTAACTACGTTTGACGTTAGAGAAGCTAGATTTTTTTTTTTTTTTTTTCCCAAAAGCCATTAGACATTGCATGCACTCAACATTCATGAAAATGTTTGCACTGAATAGAGGACAGATCGGAATTCTACCTGAAGCTCAGTGAATGGGAACAGGCACAATCCTATGGCCATAACACAGCTCAATTAAAATTGGAATGTTTACGCTTCACTTTTAAATATTGAAAATTTTTCTCTGTAAATTAAAAAAAAGCCCAACACGTTATTAAATACAGCCACACAGCATGTTATCTGGATGTTGACCAGCAGGTACAGCTCCCCAGAAATTCCCTCAGCAGGGCTGGATCCAAGAGCTGAGGGCCCTTCGCAGTCGGCGGCTGTAGCTGCACAGCAGCACCTCAGAGGGGATGTGGCCTCGCTCAGCATCCTGGCTTTCGCCACCTCAAGCACACAGCTGCCACGTTACACAATGCTATTGATTTTATTCCTCTGGTCACCCATTAGAGCATTACCGTGACTGTAAGCACCAAGAAGATAAGCAGCAGCAGGGTTTGTACCTGGCAATAGCAATCACACCGGGCTGCAGCGCAGCAGCCAAGCACCAGGTGGGCACAGCTCCTGCTGCTGCCCCCCTCCAATCTAAACAGTAACTGGAAGCACAGAAAGGCTTTAAAATACTTTAATTTATTTTTCATCTCCTGCTGTATTTGGCATCTCTGCTTCTGAGAGCAAAACTAGCACAGAAGAGGCAGAATCCAACTGTTGGAAGAAACCCAAGTAGCTGGTACTTCTGATTCCTATGACACCAGAAAATTAAAAAAAAAAAAAAAAATCACCAAAACCCTTTTTCTTGTAAGACTTTCATGCCAAAAATGTTCTCTGACCTAAAAATGTATTGGTCAAGGACCTGAAATGCATATCTGCATTTGAACTCATTTCCTAGGAATTACATTAGACAGAGATGAATAAAGCCCAGTGGGCCACACTCCAAATGCTGCTTGTTTCTCCCGGGTATACATCAAAGACCACCAGAAAGCCTGGCTAACAGCATATTCCACAAGTACAAGTGATGGTTGACATCAATCCACCCATGGTGCAAGGTAGCTGGAGAACGCCTACCCGTGCCATGACCCAACCTAACGGAGAGGAGCGAGCTGAGCCCACGGCTACGGGCTGCTGTGGGGCCATGAGTCCGTCTGGATGGACATGCAGGGAATTTGTTGGTGTAGGAGGTCAGAGGAGAGAGAAGAAATAAAATATAACGATGATAGGATGTACAAAAAGAAAGAAATAAATGTGAATGAACAGAAGAAGATGCGTCTTCCTGACCGGAGGAGGGTGAGGAGGACTGGGAACAGCCCTTGCAGCCCTGCGATGCTCGGGGAGCCAGCTGGGTGTATCAGGAGACAGAACAACAGCTCTGCACTCCGGGGAGAAAATTCTGTCTTCTCCACAGAGTGATTTCAGAGACACTCTGCCAGGAAGATTATAACGGAGCAACCTTTCCCACGTCTCCTCCCTCAGGTACTGCCACAAAAGAGACTGCACGAAGAGTATAGTCATATCGGTTGTATTTATCTTTATTTTTAATTATATGTTAACAATATCTGACTGAGACTCATCTATTATTCAAAACACATTCCGCATAATCTCTGGCTTTAAATTATACCTGTGTGCAACTTACTGTTGCTGGCAGAAAAAGATAATAATAACCGTAAAGCATACAGGGCGAGATGATTAAATCCTGACTTGTTTCTGAGACCCAGGGCTGCTCGACTCCTTAACCACTTGCGCTGATTCATTTACTGAGAGAAGGAATATTGCAATCTGGCCCATAAAGATTATAGCTCTGAGTACTATATTAATGGATTTGAAAACAAAAGAATTAAAATACATTTTAATTTTCTAATGGTAAAATTCAGAAGCTGGCCTGGAGCTTGGTTCCTCACTTTAACTCCCATAAGCAAGGAGCTTCGACATGCGGGGGAGGCAGGAGCCAAACCACAGCAGGGAATTCACTTACTGAGCCGTGCTGGCTCGGGCTGTGTCACCTGTGTCCCCACCAAAGGACTCAAGTCACGCCACGCTGTCATTTAGTGTTATTTCAATTATCATGTGTCCACCTATATTGTGTCACATCACGCCAAAGGTCAGATTCTCGGTCAGGAAATCAGTCAAATTCCCTCACAGGAAAATACACCTTGAGTCAAAAAGTAGATGGCATTGGAAAACGCACAAACAAATGGAAAGGCCCAAACGCCCAACACTAAATGTGTCCTCGCGTGCCCAGGACATCGCTCAGCTGCAGGAGCAGGGCCTGGACTGCCCTGGAGCCACAGCAGGGGTGACACTGCTCTTCAGGGTACGGTGACACGGTGCCAAGGGGGCCTGGTGGGGAGTTACGCTTCTGCACAACACTGCAACCTGTCTGCATCATTAGTGTGTGATTCAGAAGTCACAGACACCAAAGGCAGAGAACTACAGAGTTAGAAATGCTCAGAAATAGCTGAAAAGCCTAATGAACTTAATCTGCTTAAGCTACAGTTTCACACAATAGAAGCGCATAAAAGGTACCAAACGAAGCCACTCTCCAAAAATGACATCATCTGCTGCTGATGCTGTTCAACACGCAGCTTTTACATGGAAAAAAAAAAAAAAAATGCTTGCCTTCCTCTAGCTAGCAAGAACAGAGCCTGGGCACAACCATGGGGCTGCTGCCAGGGCTGGCAGAGGGGCTCTGAACGCAGCTGCCAGCAGAACACAAGGGGAGGAAACAGCTTCCCAATACCATGCAGATAAAATGATTTGGAGTGCCTACTCTTTCTTCTTTCTCTTATTGCTGCCAGTGTATAACCCTTGTATAAGCAAGTCCAAACTATTTAATCTCGTCTGTAGTCCTCTTGCTCCAGCCGAATGCCTGATAGAGAACACTTCTGGCTCCACCCTGCCGCGGTGCGTGCGGCGACAGTGGAGCCATGGTGCCTTGTAGAAGGCAAGGATTTGGTTCAAAGAACACTGAACATTCATTAATAAATAGAACAAACTGCATCCAGATTCTTATAGGGAGAAAACTAAAAGTACCAGTACCATAAATATTTTTAACAGAGTTATGGTGCTGTTGGATTAAAAAAGGAATTTCATATACTTACTGCCAGCCCAGGAAAGTGCAGTACTATATTACAAAACAGTTTTTGTTTTGTAGGAATGAAGTTTTGTTATCCAGGTAACTTCTAAATGTGAATGTCACATTTTATTTTTTATAAAAGCGGTTACTCCGTTCCTATTGCAGTGATGCTCAGGGACTTGCAGCTATGAAACCACAATTTTCAGCGTATCACTGATGAGCACCAGGAGCTTGACCCACAAGCCCACTGATGCCAATCGAAGGCACTTCTCTGAGTTAAGGTGGCTTTCTATTTGCCCCCCCCCCCCCTTTTTTTTAATCAAATCATGTTCATTAAGCTCTCTTTGAGATATTGAACTGACCAACATGATGATGCAGTGCACACAGATACATACAAATATGACAGCCGCTCTTGCTCCCCTCAGTTATTATAGCTCACTTTGCTCTTCATGATTTTCAGCAGCTATTGCATAACCTGTGCAACTCCTTACAGGTTTGTCACTGTCCTGGGAAAATGCAGTAAGGAGCCTTCCTGGACAAGCTAACTGCTGAGCCGCTCTCCTAGTGACAGATTTTATTTTTCTGAGTTACGTTTCTTTTGCTCAAGCCCGAAATGAGCTAACCCAGAATGAACACGGAGCTGCCCCGAGCTTAAGGCAAGTTGCAAACAAGATTGGTTACCAAAAAGCATTTTTCCCATCTGTCAGATGAAACAAATGCACTACGACTCTGGTTCTGCCTCCTTCGAGAGAACTGTGTGTCTTTCAGGAAAATGCAGGGTATAGGAAATTTCAGTGATTTCATGATAAAAGCATCAGTTTTAAACACAGTCTGAAGTGTATGCCCATATGCTGTTGGACAGAATGTGATAGATAATTTAGCAGAACATTCTGCTATCCTAGCTTCTGCTGATATATATATATATATATATATATATATATTTCTGGTGAATCACAAAATCTATTGAAAAACACCAGTCTCATTTAAATACACTCCAAACAAAGCAGATATTTTCTGTAACCCTCCAGTAGCCCAGACCTGAGAGCCAGCACATTCAGCGTGACGCACAATGCTTGTTGTCTGCCCGCACTTTTGAGGAATTGAAACGTGAAGAACGTCAGCTGAGGTTAATTCAAACGAACAGGTGAAACCATTCTTATTCTCTCTGAACATTAGGCCCGGTGATGGATATTGTTAGCTAAATAGGACTGCTTTAATTTTCGTTGAAAGTTACGGTCAATTTGAGAGAAGGTTTAATTGAATATTCCACACTGTGGGGGAAGATAATAACTAAGGTGAGGAGAGAATTCTTGGAGTATTTCCAGGATAAATGATAAAAATCCTCTCCTTGTTTGCTGCTGAGGGAATTGGGTTCTGCTATGTATGCCGGTGCATTTTCATACGGAGCTACAAGTCGGTATTTCTTCGAGACAAAACTGCACCTTGGGAAGAGCAAACTCTTCAGGAGACCGGGAAGAGAACTAGATAGGAGAGCTCAAGGGCAGCGCTGATTAACGCAGCGCAGCACCGGCAAGGTCGGCCAGCTGCATTACAGCCTCCTGCGTGGGAAAAACCTAAATTGGCCAGATCACTCTTAATTTTTTGCCTTTCACTTCTATTAACATCAACCATACACACAAGTGGTGCTAACGGCTTTGAAATGATAAGAGAGAAGTGTTTACATCAGATACTCCTGATGAGAATCCTTAGGCTTCTTAACGAACAAGACCTGCTGGAGGCTCTTCCCATATAAAAGCAACAAAATATGTGTTTCCAAAAAGGAGATTTAAAATGTCCTGTGTGAAGCATTGTTTTAAGGGAAGGGTCTCTGCTCTGCCTGTCTGGGGACAGAACCAGCATGCCTCTGCCCTGGGGCTGCCGTTGTGTCTGCGTGCCTCTGCACCATGGTTGGCCCTCATGTTTAAGGATACAGAAAGAAAACAAAACCAACAAAATCAGATATTGTAATCGGGAGCAAAGCTGGAAGAAGATACGAGGCTCTTTTCTTCCTTCTCACCCGCACCACCCTACCTGTGCATAAACTGCCCTTTTTGAAATTCCTCTGTAATGCTCTGTTGTACCTGGGCTGTGGGGTTTTTGTCCTCACAAAAACCACAGACACAAGTCACCTGCAGGCTGTGAGAGTGGCCGAGCATGACGGCACCCACCTTTCTCCTACCCCTCACGGTGCCATCGGTCAGGCCACAGGGCCGGGCTCCCAGCACCCTGCGGGTCCCCAGCAGCGGCTGCGAGCTGGATGCCCCATCCTCTTTCCTGCCTTTCCTTCCCGACAGACCTCTGCTTCCCAGATCGCCGCTGTACCTACACAGTTAAAGTGGAAAGCCGTGTTTGACAGGTGACATGCGATAGGCAGGAATCTGATGGCTGAGTTCAAAAGCAGTGTCAGATGTTCCTCAGAGACGGTAACGAAGCTATAAAAATCTGGAGGATCCCTAAAGCTCAGACGACAGGAAGAAATAAATCTTCTCTCTCGTAAATGCAGGTGTGGAAGAGCTCCGGCATTTGAAATGGAGACAGCGCTGGCCTGAGGACTCCATTTATGAGTGACCCGAATATCTGAAGCACTCTGAATTAAAGGCAGGGTTAAACACATCCACCCTGACGCGGGCGTGCTCTGACCTTCGAGGAGAGCCCGGAGTCTGTCAATTATGGGAGGTCAGGAGCCGGCCCCAGCAGCTGCCTGTGCTGAGGCCTGCGGCAGCCGAGCACAGCCGGGGTCAGCCCCGGCTCCGGGAATTCATCTCCGAAGCCTCTCCGTCAGCCCGCCTGCACCACGGCAGCGCTGTAATTTCACCTACTGAAGTGCCAGATGATTAATTATGCCAAACGCCGTCAAGTTAGCGCTTTTCAGATAAAATGCTGTTACCTGATCCACGCGCCAACGCAAGCGCGTCTGCCTCGCGCCTGGTCTAGACACCGGGAGGAGGCGACTCCTGGTGCGGCGTAATGAACGACTTGTACTACGACAAAAACCTCGTTTAATGGAACGTAATTGGTGTTATCCTCGTAAGTCAACAGGATGATTATGATCACAGATGTTCCCTTCAGTATATGATAAAAGCATAGTTCTTCATTGCTGCAGAAAATCACAAATTTCTTTACCGAGCCTCCTTCTCCCTGAGTCATCACAGCTGACATCAGGAAAATAAACAGATAAACTCTCACTGCTCTGCTGAGGATGGTATCAGCCCAGGATGGAGCAATGAATAAGAACAACAACACTGGGGCTTCTCGGCCACAAGATCAGTTACAGAAGATAACACAGAATGTGCCACGTGCTGCACTGCTGAAATCACCAAATCACAGAAATCACCAAAGGGATATTTCTGCAAGATACTTTTAAATACATAATAATCGAATGTGTTCTGATCTGTCTTGTATGTTAAGTTCTAACCCTGGTGAAACTATTCAGCAGTTATGTATCTAACCACAGGAAAAAAAGATAGGAAATTAAAATACTTTGGTTAATGCTGACACAATACATTATGTTGCTACTATAGAGCAGTAATAAAAAATACACATTTTTCTATTTAAAGTAACAAATACACACATTCTCTTTTTAGGAGATGAATAATATAGAAGTTGCTGCAGGTTCCCAAAAGCTGCTTCATAACGTAACTGCTCGGAATATAGCCAAGCACACTCTGTCACTAGGAGTAAGTACACTAAACCTGTGCTATCTAAAAACCTACCGCACAGAGCTCATTCCTATAGACTTACCTGTGGGTTCCTGGCAGAATAAATGACCTTTGCTGTTCATGTGCAACACTCATGGACCTGAGCTGTGACCAGGGACACAGCTGCAGGACGGCACCACCACACTGCCAACTGAGCTCAAGCCAAAACCCCGGACTTGGCTCTTCAGCTGCTGGAAACATTTTCCACACTTTCTTTCTTTCTGTTCCCCTACATATACATATTAATTCAATGCAGGATGACAGATTACACTTAGGAGGTCAATCAATGACAAAGAAATCAGAGAAATTAGTCCTTAAGGGAGACAATTGTGGCTCACGGTTTATTCCATCGATGGCACTCATCTTACCCATGGACACGGCAGCTTTGAGCTTTGCCTCGATCCATTACCCTCATCCATCTCCTGGCATGCAGGCGGCCTGTCACCACAGGGGCAGCACCATGTCCAGCACCCCGTGAACTGTGGCCACGGGTCCTCGTGGCCCTGTGCCGTTGGTGATGGTGGCTTCCTTCCAGAGAGGTCTGCAGCCTCCTGGAGAAGAAGCACAGGGAAAGCCAAACCACAGAACTGTTCCCAGGGTTTGTGCATCCTGACTGCACCTGCCATCCATCACAAGTCGATACCGGGCTGATTTTTTTTGCCATCTGTGTTGAACACTAGTTCTGGATGCAACGGCTAAAGATGGGAAAACATTTTGGTTCTGTCTGACAATGGCATTTTTTCTCATTTTGAGGAAATGTTTCCAACAGACCTGAATTTGTGAAATTCTCTCAGGAAGCTGTTGCCAGCAACCTAGACTATTAAAAACCTTCATATTTACTCCTGGCCAGTTTTACATGACTCTCACGTCTGGCCAAGCCACAGCACAGTGTGTCATTGTGAATACAAAGCTGCCTCCAACTGCTCTTCATCCTCCTCCCTAGGACTGCAGATTCCTCCAGTGCTCCGTGTTCTCATGCAGAGCTATTTGTGGATAAGGTACTTCAAAGGTCTAATAGCTGCACTAATTAGCTATTGATTTATTAGTAAAATTTAAGGTATTGATATAATTGCTGTCTTCCAAGAAGAACATGCATCGTTATTATAAGATTTTCAGTTGCCTCGAGTATGACAGGTACTATAAAGTGGGTATTAAAAAAAAGCTGAAGTAATGTGTCTGTGTGCATATTTTAAATTAAAAGCCACATACTTCCTATCCACAGTACCTCCCTGAACTTCAATTGATTTCAATGTTGCATGTAATAAGGAAGGTACGTAAAAGCCAGGCTAATAAATGCTTTCCTCCCCACCCCAACTGTAGATGCTAAACTGTTACAAAATATACTGAAAAAGCCTTTTTCCTTTAAAATCCTGGAGTCTTAGAAAAGAGAAATCCCCGGAGCAATAACCTATAATCTCTGCATCATCTATTGCTTGAAAAACAAAGACAACTCTGGCAACTTGTGCCAGCTCTGCACTGATTGAGGAGCCCAACTCCACGGAAACCTGCAAGGTGAAAGGAACAGTCTCCTGGGCGTTTTTCAAGGTGAAGCCTGTTTGTGTGTTTTCAGGTTAAGGTACATTAGCCACTGTCAGAAGTAAGGTTGATTCCTGCCAACTTTTTACCCGGCTATTTACAGCGAGCTTTAGGCACTGGATCCCACTCTCTAATATTTGCCAATAAGCAGATCAAATTGCCAGCGCCCTGTGAGCAGCAGCGAGCAATGGATAACCAGAGTGGCAGGCTCTGAGCGAACAACTGGGAACCTAATTTGCACAGTGTCACTGGTCAGAAAATGCTGGTGCAGCGGCACAGCTTGTCAGCGGGGCACCGTAAATCTGCTGCTCCTGGGTCACGGGTGCACACTCTGCAATTACGGCAAGAAACCACAGTGCTGTCCCCGCAGGAACACGGTGGGGCTGACTTTGGCTCCGCGTTTATTTGAACAGCGCCGGGAGAGGCAGCGCTGAGAGCCGCTGTACCAACAGGCCCAGCCAAGGCACGCAGTCCCTGTTTGAGGCCAGCCTCTAAAACTCCTGCAAAAGGAGTTTGCGATTTGCAGTTTTTCCTAACTGAATTGCAGTATAAAGACAGAATAAGTAAGGGCAAGAAAAGAGCACATAGGCGACGAGTTTCTCCCAAGACGTGCTCCCATCCAGGATAACATCCTTGGCTCTCTGACACTGACGTGCCCATCTGTCCCAGCCTGGTGGCACAGAGCCTTTAAAGCATCTCCTTCACCACAGACACCGCACGCTGCATTAGTGTTACTATTTCTAGCAAGTTCAGCCCATTCCCTTAAAAAAACCCAAACTATTTCAACACAACGCATTTTAACATAATGGACAGAACGGTCATTGAAGGAAGCCTCATGTTTACAGTGTTATACATGGGTATTTTTGGTGCAAAATTGTCAGCAGCAGCTTGCCGTCACCTCTGGCTGCCGTGAATACAAAGCCTGAGGGCATCCTGAGTACCTGGGGTCTAACAAGAACCAGCGTATTTAGGAGGACTGAACAACCTCTCTTACAGAGCTCCACTGAGAGGTTAATGGAAGCCCTTCCTGCAGCCCTCAGTGCTGCCTGCCCCCCGAGACGTGCCAGGCAGCCCACCACCCGGCTCCGCGGTGCTCAGCAGGCTCCTGGCAGACGGGGAAACCTCGCTAGCTTTTCCCACTGCTGCCAAAGCAATAACATGTTTAATCCTCTAAACAGGATCCGGCGTTATAATCCCCAGGTGGTTATGTTCTATAAATGGATTTAAGGCATCTGAAGTGTGCTGTGGGGACACCTGCCTGGCACCTCAGCTGGCATAAATCTCCAGCGTTTCACTGAAGTCAGAGGGACTGCAATGACCCAGGGAACTTTTGAGGAGCTGTCCCTCTTTTTCTCTAAGTTGTTATTATTTCTAATTGTGCTTCTGCAACCCTCAGCAGAGCAGGTACAATAGGCATTGCTGCCCCAACCTGCAGCACTCACTGAGACACCCCAACTCTTCTGCAAGGGCTGGAAGTCAGCAGCTACCCCAATGGGGCATCCCTGCAGAGGGCTCAGACCCTTTGTGCACAAGCACAGGGTCCCACGCAAAACCTAAGGGCCACCAAATGCCAGATTGAGAGCAGCTTAAATCAAGTTCCTGGAGTTTAATCAGTAGAAATCAAAAGAGCAACCGGGGGCACAATTTGTACAGTCTGTCCAGGGATAGAACATGTCCTTTTAATTTTTAAAGGATGTTATGAACTTTAAGTGATGTGGCAGGGGAAAAAATCAGTAATAGCTGTCAACCCCCTGACTCTTACTACTTCTTACACTGCAATTTAGTACCCTTAGAAACTGCTCTCTTTGATGGCATTTTTGAACTAAATCTTTTCTCTGTCTGGTGTAACACTACCAGGTTAAGCTTTCAAACAACTCTCCCTCGCATCTCTGCAGCAGCATGGTGGGATTGCTCCGGCCTCAGCCCCCAGGGCCGCTTCTGGGAGAAAAACTCCTTTTTAAAGTGTAACAGGAGAAAACCGCTCCCTGAAACACAATCCTTAATGCAATATAGGGACATCAAAGGGCAACAACCATCAAACAACCCAGCCCAAGGACAAAGCTTGGTTTTGTTGTTTATGGAGACTCTTGGATCCTCACCTGGAGGACGGCGGTGCTCCAAACACAAGCGCTATGCACACTGCAGCGACTGGTGATCAGCTACTTCAGACTAGACCTCGGCCTGATGGAAATAAAATTTTCTCCAAATGGTTTGCAAACCAGCATCAGTGTGAGTGAAGGGCCGCACTACCAAACCTCCCAAGGCCGTTCCACCACTGTGGTGCCATCCCAGGGCTCACAGGGGCGGCAGCAGCAGCACAGACCCATCTGGATGCTGCAGGAGGTTTGCAAGAGCAGGCATGGTGCTCGCATAGGAGAAGTCTTCCCTCTGCGCCACGACACCCTGGGGCACTGCAGATAAACACGAAGTAATTGCGCCTCAGGAGATGAAATGGAGCTGGCTGCCCCCCCAGCCCCAGGAGGCTCGTGTTTTGATGCTAGACAAAGGACATTAGGAAAAGCTCTGGAGAAGTGCACTACAATAAAACGATCACAGAGACACAAAATGAATAAGTACCAATAAATATCAACAGCTGAATGGAAGGGAAATGAAGTGTTTTTCTTTAGGAGAAAGTCATCTGACTGAGGCCTATCACTTTACAATTATAAACAGATTTATTTCATTGTTCTGTAAGAAATTATACGTTTTACTGTGTTGATGTGATCCAGTGCAGTAAATCAGTCACTATATAGTATCTGCTTACGTCAAACAAGCAAGTCGCTGAAGCCTTTACAAAAGCCATAGGTTGGAACTCCAGTGCAAATTAGTAAATGTTACTCCTTGCTGTATTTTACCATAAATAGCCCCAAACCTCAGGAAGGCACCAGGAGTTGATGTACATTACTTATCTGGACGCTGTGATCATTTGCAGCACTCTGGCAACTGGAAGACAACTGCCAGGAGAGGTTTATTTTTAAATTTTTTTTTTTTTTTTTTTTGGTAATTTACTAAAAACAAAACAAAACAAGTTAGAAGTTAAAAGCATGAAAATCATCAAAACCCATATAATTTCATTCTATTGGAGGGAGGGCTTAATGGGCAATCGAAATAATGTGCACTGCTTCAGCAGTTTTTTCATTACAATTACAAAAAATAATGGGTTTCTTGGTTTTGAAAATCAAGGATTATACTGGATTGAGAACTGCTCTACAAAGAACCTAGCGACTGGTTTTGTTAGCTGCCTCGCAGACAAATAAGGACTCCTGCAAGCAGTCTTTACTCTGGAAATAAGAGCTTGGCTTTTCACTCAAAGAAATATGCCACCGCACACCGTAATGAAGAAGATGCAGACAAAGTAATTAAACTGCAAGTAACTTTCTGGGATGCTTTGGTAGCACTCTGCTGTCTCTGTTTCTGTGAGCAGCAAAAAATCAAAGCAGCGAAGGAAGTTTCTCTTGACCTGTTCGCCTCAACCCGCTGTGCTGAGAGTGCTTCAAATGCGAAGTGCTTGAAGCCTGTGCTTGCAGGGCTTGGAGGGAGCACCTAGGAGGCGGCCAAAAATAGTTCAAAGACATGAGAACGAACGCCTTTTCTTAAAAAATTGCTATCTTTTAAATATGGAAGAGATGGAAATGATAACATTATTAGTCCATGGGAGAACATGCAACCAGAATAGTGCTGTCCTGTTTGCTGATGCACGTTAGTGGCAGCATTACTGCCTAATAACAGGGGGTGGAGGACAAGGAAAGCATGCAGCCAGGTGTGTGAACAGGACGGCTTCTGTCACCTGGGCTTGATACAGCAGCAGTTCCTTGGTACAAGCACATTTGTTACACCCTCAGACTTTAAATATACACATCTTTCACTCTTCAATCACCATTCATCTTAGGCAGTAAAAGATCTTTACAAATCCTGTAAAAACAAAGCATCGCTCACACCCGGCCCTGCTTATTCTGCAGCATCCCAGCCCTGCAGGCAGCAGCATGCCCGCACCCCGTGCTGCAGAGGGGGCTTCAGAGCCTGCCCCCCATCAGGGCACCCACCGTGGGGGACCCCAGGACCAGGAACTGGGCTCAGGGTCTTCAGTTGTGGGATCTGCACCTCTGACATCCATCAGAAGCCCAGCACGGACTCCAATCGCAACCAGACCGTGGAGTGAAGGGCATTTGACTCCAATGGGGCTGCGCAATTCAAACAACACGCCCAAACTGTGCAATGCAAAATGAAAAGAATGTATTTGATATCAAAATACAGCCACTTGCAGCCCAGTTACAACAGCGATCGCATGGTACAGGATGAATGAGAATACAGCCCTATAATTAGAACAGGAATTAACTGCACAACAGTCAAGCTGTTAAAGTCATGTGTTAAATGCTGACTTTGCTGGCACTTTAGCAGGTTTCTGGTCCTTGCAATTAACATCTTCTAATTAAGCAGATGTGTCCCTATATTAAATTAGCTACCAATTAATTACTATATCCTCCAACGAACAGACTTGTAAGCTGGTAAGATTTTTTTTGTTGTTAGCACTGCTACAACTTTCTTTGTCCTTTGAACTTCTGCGTAAACTTTTTCTCGACTTTTCATCCAGCAGGAATTTACCCGCAGCCTCTCCCAAGTGAGCAGAGGCGTGCTGCCTGATTGCCGTGGCGGCACGGCTCTGCTCACCTCCAGGCAAGAATCACAGCTCCATGAACACCAAGGAACAGATGTGCCTATAGTAAAACCACCCTGAGACTGGCACGGAGAGGTGCTGACCCCTTTCCCTTACACACAGGCCATTTTTCCACCCGCTGGACTGGTCCCCAAGCCTGCCCCTTGTCCTGCCATGGCTGGGGGCAGCCAGAGCTCCTGAAATGCTGCTGTGCCCCTGCCCTCCTCCCCACGGCTGCCCTGGCTCCAATTCACAAAAGCAAAACCTCTTTAGAACCAAAATAAATACTAATCTTAAATTCAATGTACCCTGACAGCAAATAAGTTTGCTGTGCTTACTTCAGCATGAATAAAAAGCCCGCAAGGAGACTCCTACATAAGAGTATATTTACAAGTTCCATTACCCACTGGAGAGATTGATGTAATAAACCTATAATAAAAAGCCTGATGTTATGGATTTCTCTAATGTTTCTTATCAAACAGCCTGTATTATCTTGGCTTGTGTATTCAATTTAAAATAGGTTTTCAATAAGTGCCTTAGAGCTAGAGGTCATTCTCACTTAGTTTCCTGCCACGCAGGGATGTGTACTGTCTTTTCCTGCCCTCAGAAACTAAAAGCTGTTTGTAGCTTGCTCGAGTGCAGTTTACAAAGTAGGCAGACAGATTAGAGAGAACAAGAGAGGGAATTTATTATCTGCACATCTATTCATACCATGCAGCAACAGCCAGGGCTGGCAGGGCGCGGGCTCTGTGCCGGCACTTATTTTTATTACCGAGCAGAGAGGTGTAGTTGTTCCTCGTGAGAAAACCAGTGTGCAGGAATTGTTTTGCCACCAATTGTCTCCTCCTTTGTATTTTGTGACTGCCACACAACGGAGGTGGTTCCTGTGACCTGCTGGCTGCCCGCAGCTTCTGCAGGAGTGGTTTCACCTTTTAGGTAGGACCGGCACAGAACAGCGCTGCCAGCACAGTGGTTGGAGATGCAGGCCATAGCTAAGTACTTCTACCTATTTAATTTTTATTTCTTGGCACTGGGTTTAGCTAACAACTGACGGCTGCTACTTGGGACCCAATGCAATTTAGCTTAGGACATAACTTGAATGAGTGCAACACAATTTAGCAGTATTTCCCTCATTTATTAAATCATTTAAATGCATTGTTTTCACTTTCAGGTCTCAAACCCTCGCTCTGCAACACTCCCTGCTCATTTTGCATTTTGCTAATTCCCTTCTGATGGACACAACTCCTGCTAAAGCCACCTGAATCACTAGTGAAGACCAGCACAGTCCTTGCCCTGCAGACGGGGGGGTGCCCAGATGTTACTGAAGTCAAACAAAGAGCGAAGGAAGCCCCCAGACAGTTTTCCAGGCTTTGTGCATCAGCCCTTTGCCATGACTCTTTCCCTTTGTAATTAAATCCTTTCATTAACCATCCAATAATAATAGAAGGCCGTAACTCCAAGCCCTGCTTTTTACACAAAATGAATAAAACAGTGGTTTTTTGGTAGCATTTCGTGTATTCCCTTGCAGTGATTTCCCACAGACTGTTAACAATTTGCAGAACAAGCTGCTCGAAATGTTAGAATCAAATAAAAGCAGAGAGCTACTTCTAGGCAAACGTGCAATCAAGTGCTTGGGAATGAAATTGAAATCAAGACCCTTAACTTTTAGGGGAGCAGCAAGACCCTCTCCACTGATCTTGTGACAAAGGCACAGGGTGCCCAGAGGTGAGCAGCAAGCTCATCGTCAGGAAAAGGTGAAGACGGGTAGCTCATAGCACCAGCCCACTCGAGCTTGTGCAGTGGATGTTTCAGGACGTTTAATGCCAGCACCGTGGCACTCATCTTTTTAGATAGACTCGTCTACCTCTTTCTTTTTTCCTCTATGCCTAACAGATCTCTTTTCCCAGATTTGGGCAAAATAAGCCATAAGGACAAGTGGGAAACAGGACTGCGATCTGCACGCCTCACACGCACTGGGAACACGCTGCCTTCTGCACATCTATATAAAGACATCGCTTGCTGACTTCTCAGCCCTGATAAAAGTTCCGAAGACACTTGCTTAGGCTTTGTAGCACTTAAAGAGCCTAAATTCCCAACAGATCCGCTTTGGTCAGCTCAAACAGACCCTTATTGCTTCTGCACCAGAGGTTAGTTTTCTTCTGATTGCTTTTTTCCATGTTATTTAATGGCCTCTAAAAGGAAGAAAATACCGAGGACCGAGCCTTAATGCAACATCTCGTGCAAATTATAGTAAAGGAAAATTTGAATCCTCGCTAATTTAAGTGTTATTTTTACTACTAATGTGAATCCAACCCTAACAAATTAAAACAGGAAGAATTAATTGGATATGCAAATGAGATTATTCAGTATATAAATCTAATTACATACCCATTTGCTTTAACAGCATGAAAAGTAAAAAAATGTTCTTTGTAAATTGATTGTTTTAAGTAACCACCTGTAGCAGCGCCAAGCAGAAAGGCGGCGTCCTGAAGGTGCTCACTGTCAGCAGCAGCGAGACGAGATCCAAAGACTGCCACAAGCCCCACGCTGACGGGCCCCCTGCTTACTCCTCTGATTTACGATCCTGCTTCATTAGTTCCCAAACGCACTAAACCAGGATTCATTTCTCTCCAGCAAGGGACAGATGCAAACAAACCAGGGTGATTTTAGGGACCTGATGTGATTTCCATCACAAGCCCTGACTTCCCTGTGCTGGTGCAGCTTTATCTGTGCCAGGCCCCAAAAAAACAGTGGCAGTAAGGGGGTGCATGGGGTGCTGCAGAGCAAGAGCAGGCGGGGGCTGCACGGCGCACACTGAGCCCATTCAGGTTTCGCTCTCACCTTTAGGAAACAAAAAGGGGACAAAGGCACAATTAGCAGAACAGCGAACTGCGGGGAGGGAAGATTTCTCCAGGGGAAAAAAAAACTGTTAATTTTGAACCTTTTGTGTCCAAGAACCAAATTACACAGATAGTCAATTTACTTCTTTGAATAACTACTCGTCGGCAAGAGCAAAAATTATAAATGAGATCACTGAAATTGATTAAGATACAGAATAGCTGACACCGTAATTAGTGCCCACTGTGACATCTCTGACAAAGGATCCCAATCACCTGCTTTCATTGACTGTACACTGATTTTTTTTTGTACAGCTCTGGCTCTGATTCACAAATTGAATATCTAAAACCACCTGGAATAAGCAGTATTAAAAATATGCTCCAAAGGAAAAGAATTATATGGTGTTTTCATTGGAACATCGAGCAGGTATCAAAACCACTTTCTCAAAAGCACGGCGTTATTACAGAAAACTAAACACAACTCACAGGAAATCTGTACTCAGAACTGGATTTATACTACAAAATATTTACAAACGTTAAAAAAAAAAAATAACTTAAGGCCACAAATGGCCAAGGGAGCATGAGTCTTCAGGAGAAGAAAAAAACAAACTTGGAAATGAGCACGGGCAAGGGGCCAACTCACAAGCCCCTGGGAGCTTCCAGGCTGCTCTGCAGCAAAGCATCTTCCAGCTTCCCGAGCGTTTTCCCAAGCACTGCAGTTTTGCTGTGTCCCGTTTAAGTCAGACGAGGTTCCCCACACCTGGCTACCGGTGGGGACGGCAGTTAGTGTGGGCTGGCCCCTGCAGGTTTTGGGAGCAGCAGCTGTATCCGCACACATTGCAGGCACGTTACGGAGGCAGCGGGTCAGGGCTCGTGGCTGGAAGGTGAAGAATCGCCGCACACACACGCTGCAGCCTTACTTCGGGTGAAAACTAATGCTGTCTTTAATATGTCTGATCCTCCCGTGAAGGATGCCCACCGCAGAGGATTACGTTTTTATCACTATATCATAGCTTCTTTAGGGAAATCAGACGGCTTTCTAATTAACCGGCCCGCACGCACACACCCTGACTCTCCTGCTTTGGATGCGTGTGCTGAACCACGAACACTTCGTTCGGAACGGCATTACCAGGCACTGGGTGCCAATACATTTGTATAGTGAAACCAATACATTTTTATTACTTTAAATGCTATGTGGGCAGCTGCAGAGTACCTGATGAATTTACATGAGATCGTCTGAAGTCCTCAGAAACAACGTAAATACTTTTTAAACTCCGATGCTCTCCTGTTCACCAGCTGCAAGGATTTCAAGAGACAACGTCCATCTCCTGTACAACACGGGGCTTCCTCTGTGTCCCAAGTATGGCTAAGCAAAGAAGCCACAAATGCTTTGTAGTTTTGCTCATTTCCCCTTTTTCCCAGTGCAGAGCAGGCAGTGGGGACCAGCAGCCTTCCTACAGGAATCCATGTCCGAATCTCCATCCTGCAAACTGCTAAGCACAGGAAAACCTTCCCTCTTGTGAGCAGTTCCACTGGTTCAGACTGGCACACATCTTACAAGCTGATTCACGTTAAAAATGCACCCTCCTTTATTTTTTTTTAAAGCTCTGTTATGATCTCCACCAAATTACATAAAATCCCTGCTAACTGCCGTGCTGCTGACTGCTGTATTTTCATGCATCCTCTCCTAAATACTTCTAGAAGCAGTAAAACACCAGAGAATATCTACACTTAAGAATAAGATGAGGTGGTTAAGTTTTACCAGTAATGGATGTGACAATAAGGAAAGTTAAATGAGAGAGGAACCATTAAAAGCCTCCAACATAATTTTAAGCACAACACCTTGCAGGAGCTGTGAACTCTGCTGCTGACTCCAACGTGTAAGACCTCACAGGCTAACAGCCTTTCACAAATCAATCTTGCAAAACACTGACAGGCACATTTAGCTTGTATCACCAAGAAAAACCAACACTATAAGCACATTTTATACACAGCAAGCATGTTTCAGAAACAGCACAGCCACGACTGAACAGAAACACCGAGCCTGACAGCTGCCGAAATGTAGTGAAATGGTGACTTCAAGTAAAATTTTATAAGTTTGGTTTGACAAGAAAAAAATTAAGGAGAAACATATTAATTGAACTATTATTGACTGCACTTAAGCCCCTGGAACATCCTTAGTGTGGGAGTATCTACCAGCACGTCAAAGCTAGGGTGAAGATTTCCCTTCCCCAAGCCCACAGCCCAGGTTCCTCACATCCCGTGCAGTTTTCCAGTGTGGTTCAGCAGTTCTCGACCTTTTCAAGCTGTCCAAGCGCTGCTCAGCACCAGGACTTCACCCTACAGGTGTGCAGCAACCCACGGGCACATGCTACAGATGTTCACATCTGCAGACTTGCATGAAGTCAGTCCCAGGCTTTTGCTCTGTCTGTGGTTTCTTCCCTCTTACCTCTGCGCTGTGCCGAGTTCTGCACCTGCTGGGAATGGTCTAAACTCTAAATGCAACAGTAACCTGATGACAAAGTCCTCTGCCTTGGTCTTGCTCTAGGTTTGATCTGATTCCTGAGGTCACTCAGAGGGAGAAAGTATATTTTGCTTGTTTTTAAAGCAGCGTCTGACTGATTTTCAATGTCATTTCTGCTCTGAAATCCAATTCACTACTTTTGGATGAGAAGACACAGAGTAGCTTGGCCCAGCAGTTCAGCACCCGGCTACCAAAAGGGCCAATTCCCTGTGCCATCTCCTGCCAACAAAACCCTTTGTTTGTATGAATGAGCTCTAAATCCTTCACTGACACAACATCCAAGTGCCCCCTTTCTTGCACCCTGCAGGGGTTTAATTAACATGACTAATGCCTGTCAAATGTTGTTCTTTCATGATGAGGGAGACAACCCTACGCTTTGCCTCATAGGGTGGTTTGCCGTCCTTAGTATCTGCTTGCATGCTTTTACATTAAAAAGGGCATTAGCCACGTGCTTTAAAAGTGCTCTGGATTAGAAATTGCAGCTAAAACCAGGCACTGAATGCCTCTGGTCAGTGGTTTTTGGGCATGGGCGTAACCTTAAATAGTTGTACGCTTTCTTACCCAGGTCACACTTCACGTGTGGTAGCAATAACTGCACCTTTTAATTCCACTTTAAGGAGTTTTGGATGGGTTTGCAGTGCTCCTCTTTGCATGTTGCATCAGTGCTGACACCCACTCCGTGCCTCGTGCTCCCTGTGCCCAGGGCGCCGACACAAGCCCGGTGTGCTCCTGCTGCTTTGCTCTTGTTGCGCTCCACGGGGGGAGAGCTCCTGTAATTTATCATTCACACAGCGCTCCTGCAGCCAGAGCTGCAGAAAAGGACGTGTTTGTAAACAAGCATCCATCATGGGGGTTTAGGCACGCCTGTATTTTCTTGCCCTTTCACCTTTTTTGCTCATTGTTCTTTTGATAAATATGACCGTGACTGAGTACCCAACACCTAGTGCCGCGCTGCCACTGGCACCAAAAGGGTGCTGTGTACAGAATTGCACGGTGATTCACGCTCCGGTGATTCACGCTCCATAGAGAAGGTTTAGCTAGTGGTGAAATGCAGAAATCATGCAACAGAACAGTAAGGCAGAGGGAACGAGGAGCAGGACAGCAGAACATGAAAATCCTGGGTCATTAGAACAAAGCGAGACAGCTCCTGGGATGATTTAAAGTGGCGTTTTTTGACAGACGTCAGCGTAAGGACTCAGGCTATTGGAAGACCCCTGCAATTTGTCAAGAGAGACCAACCTTTGCTTTTTGGGGCAGCACAGAGGATGCAGCAGCTCTGGCAGGGCTCTGTGTTGCTCAGCGCAACCACCGGTACCGACCCAGGGCTCTGCCCAAAGGCATCGTGGTGACGAAATGTTTGTTCCACGCATTGGTGCTGATGCCATGGAGCAAACTCGGCATTTCCCTACCTGGCTGGAGCTCTGACAAATTATAAATTCATATTACAAAGGCACTTCCTAGTTTTGGAGAGCCTGTGAGACAGGCGTATTAAATGAGCAATAAAATGCAACTTAACAGGGTCGATGTTAAATTAGTTTCAATTATCAAACCCCATTTTAACCAAATGAATGCCTGGCTTACATCCAGGATTCACATAATTTACACGGGAAAGTGCTAGGTTCTCTCCCTTCCCGCTAACTGATGATTTGTCACTGCTTTGCCTTCCATTAGGGAATAAATTCCATATTCTCTACTAAGTACGGGAATGTACCAAAAATAGAGATAAAACAAAACATGCAAGTTCAAGAAGAAATGCAGTAAAAAAACAATCAAACAATCAAGAAACGTACGTCAACTGTTAAACTTTTTTTCTTTTTTTTTTTTTTTTAAGAAAATCAATATTAATAAAGTTTGGAAAATTCTATGTAGATTATTTTCCAATTAATTGTCTGAAGAGCATTATCACGAGGATATTCTGACAACTAAGAAAAGACAAAGAGAACCTCTGCTATCACCAGGAAGCAGGACTTTATAACATATGCTAGGTTATTTAGATCTTGAAAATAAGAAAATAGCTTGCTTCTGTAAATTATGTATGCTGGAAATTAGCTATCGTATTTTGAAATGAGGAGCTAACGTTAGCACAGAGGAACAAACACCTGGAAGGGAGTTTTGCCAGTTGGTAGCATGAGAGAGAAGTAGCCTTTACCAATAATTGTTCTTGGCCACAGTTGAAGAATAGATCTTTCATCAATGGACGATGTGCTGTGCTGCCTTTTACATTTGCTTCCTCTCCTTGAATACTTCAGTGTTCCTAACCTGCAGGGACCAAAGGGAGCCAACACAGGCAAATGTGCATGACTGAAAAAGCAGCTTCCAGCTTGATCTTGCCCGGGTGCCCTGGCTACAGCTGCACCCCACAGCCCCACCAGGAAACCCAGACTCTGTGCTTTGGTGCACATAAGAGCTGTTTTGGGGTCTTCTTCAGAGGTACCACGGCAGCCATCATTTCTGTGCTGTGCTACTGTGGTCTGGTCTCACGTCTCTAAGTCTTTCGAAGTCCTCTTACCTCACTCAGGAGGAAAACAGCAAGAACAAAACTTCTTGCTCCTTAAGCTCTTTGTCTTACCTTGACGTTAACTGGCAGCGTCACCCCTCTCAGCAGAACTTCCCTATATTTTCTTTCTCTGGGTACGGCCAGCAGAATACCTGCGCATCAATCACAGAGGAGGCTGGAGACCTTTTCGCTGGCGTACTACAAGTGTCAGATCTGTGTTATGCGTTCAGGGGATCGCAAACTCATGACAAATGTGCGAGGAGAAGGATCACAGTGCCAGAAGTTATTGCCAGATCACAGCCGGGACTTCAGCAGTAGAGCTCAGAAATATGACAATGCCGTTATTTGTTCTCGATATAATTCCCCTTGCAAGGGACATTATAAAGGAAAGAAAAAAAAAAGTCTGAAGAGGATGATTTGACACCAAGAATTTTGCAGCCATTTTTCTGTAGCTGAGGAAGTGTGCTTCTCATCTTCATTCCACCCGTGCAGCCATTGCCTCCAGCCCCTTTTTTTATCTTGCTGTCTTCTGCATCACTCACTCCCTGACTTCACATCTCAGAAAGCCCAACCATCAACCTGCCTTCTTTCAAGTCCCTCTTCAAATGTTTGCTAGTAAAGCCACACAGTGTGAACCTAGAGAAAATGCCATTTCACATGGAGCATCCTAAAAACGGAAGGAGAGCGAGTGCTACAGGAATAAAGCTTGATCCGGCTCTCAGCGAGTGTTTCATCTTGTCTGTTTACAGACAGCAGGCTTGCAGGGGCAGAAATAATTTATTCTTCCAATCCCACGGAACACCCATTATCTTATTTGCTTTTCACAAGTGAAAACAACAATAGCATTTTGAACTTTGTCAGGGATCTCTTTTGCATCAAAAAAATACTTAGATGGTATGAATCAAATAATGATGTGGCAGAAATTTCAGCCACAATAAAGAGGAAGCAATCGAAAACACGCTGTACCCCATGTGTTCAAACAAAGCCTTCTAATACGTATGACTTTTTAGCTACGCAATACAGACAAGGGATGTTTTATAAATGACAATTTCTCTTGAAACTGATGCACTTTTCATCAGTTTCAACTCAGAAAAGTGGAAATAAGGTACATTAAGATAAATATATTTTTCATATTTTTACTGACACCTGGAAAGCCTAATTAAGTTGAAAGACACCAACTTCAGCTGAAGATGTCGAGTGCTGGGTGGTTAATTAGTTGCCTGTCTCATTGATTATCAACTTCAGCAGTACTCGATTATAAATGGTTGTAATGCTTGCCTTGCTTCACAGCCTAATTAATGGGATATAGCCTATTTAACAATTGTGTCTTGGTTTGATTATGAAGCTAAATATGTAAATTTTATTGCTAAATAAACATTCAAATACATAAGGAAAAATAAATTGAAGCACTGTGGTGATAACGTGTACATTTTGGTTTTTCAGCATAATACTGGGGAGAACTTCTCTAGAACTTGCAGCAAGAAGTCTGCGCAGCCTGTCATGAGAACACCCTTAATTTCAGAGTGCAGACCGTCACGGCATTTCACAAACGCTCCAGTAAAACAGCGTTAAACGTGCAGATGAGCGAGCCGCTTCCTGGGAGCATCCCCCTTACTGGCCATGCACTGACCTGCAGCACAAACTCCCTGCACACAAGTACCCGAAATGTTTCATGGCCCCAGTGCTGCACAACCCAGAGCCCTTGCAACAGCCAGTGCCTAGGTGGCAGAAAGCAACATGCATTTCTGTCAGACACTACCAAATCACACAAACAGCAAGAGTCTTACTTGCTGCTAGGGACAGCATCAGCCAGCAATGCTCTGCTGGCCTGCTTACACACTTTGCTCTCACTGAAGGGTAATTCTGTTGTTCCCCACATTTACAGTACTATAATTATCAAAGTTTAATTGACCCTCTCCCCTTTTATTCCGTTTGGATGATCACCCTTGATTGCTGCTTAGCTGAAAGACCTTTATCCAAATAATAACGATCCCCATCAACATCATTTTCCATCAGCTAATGCTCAGCTGCATGAGATCAGGGCAGGAGGCAAAAGCAAGAGATTTTACCCCACCAGTCACAACTGGAAACTAATTGTCCCTCCAGCGACTCCTGCTGCCATTCTAAAGGAAGAAAATGCCCACAGAACTGTGGAGAAAAGGGATATTTTTGTGGCTATGCGAGGCAGTGTCAGGGGATGACAAGCTGACAGTGTCCACATGGATGCAGCTTTCTGCCTGCTTACACCAGACTTTCCCCAGCAACTCTAGACAAACACAGCAGTAAATATGAGCTCCAACCCAAGATCTCAGAAAATGTGCAAACCGTTTTACATGCAATGAACACGTATATCATTATTTCTAGCTATGCACTGTAGCCCAGGATTGCAGCTCTCAGGCTGTGCAAAAGTGTCATCTAAAAGCTCGGAGATAGAGCCAGGCAACAGCCAAGGGATGGAGTCAGCAGCAAACCCCAGCGCCTGACCTGGCAGCCTTCCTGCTGCATCTCTTACCTTCCTGCTGCAGCTCTTACCTTCCTGTTCTTCTCAATGACCACATAAGAATTGCAAAACAAGGTCCCTTTCCAATAATATTTAGATTTGCTAAGAAACAGATAAGAGATTGTACCTATAAAGCAATAGACTAAGCACCTCACTTTTTTCCATAAAATTTCATTCTTATTGGCAATAAAGAAGCATTTGGGGTACATATTCTTCCTAATTTGATAGATGCTTGGAAAAGTAGGTATTTTTGTAACTCCCTGAGTGAGATTTAATTTCAATACGTACCTACTAATTTAAATGCAAAGAAGCTAAATTGAAAAGAGGCATCATATAAAATGCACAGGGGATCAATACACAGACAGTCAGAACATCTGCTTATAAAAATGTCTGTGTATTCTGTTTTATTCAATGTGCATCATGTTACCTCAGTAATTTTTCTTTGAGAAAGATGTAATTAAACTTGCCCAGACGGACTTGAGAGTTAAGTAGAGAAAAAAAATATAATGTACCTAATGATCTCCATGTAAAAAAAAAAAAAAATATGAGAGAATTGCATTGATATTGTCTCTAACCTTATAATTTTTGAAATTATGGCCTAGATCAGAGTCAGGTCACATCTAGCGAGGGCTTTGCTGCTGACAGATCAGGAGCATGAAATGGGTACAGACCCCTTGTGAGGCTGAGTCCAATCCTCTGCAATCACAGAAAAACTTGTCATATAATCCCTAAACAAGAATACATTACACATAATCACATACATTTTCTAACCTCCCCTCTACAGCAACGCACAGCTGAGTGATACTGTCGAATCCCATTTGGTGTCTAAAAGTGTTCTGGTTTCAATTTAAATTAATTGTTACTCACTTCAGATTTAATTGTTCTTATCCCAGTGCCCTCTTAGCTCTTCCCCTCTCTCCTCTATTTTCCTAGTTTAAAAGAACCTTTTTTCATCTCCAGCTCTCCAGACTGCTGTAGCAGTTCCTCGTTGTGGCTTGAACACCTCCTGAACACAGTCAGGACTGCACACAGTACCCTATCTAAGACGGCATCAAGGTGTGAGCTTTTTTCCCGTTTCTGTCGGACATCCCTCCCTGCAGCATGCTAGGACCCTGTTTCCTTTTTGACAGCCACATACCTTGCTGGATCCAGGTTACGCGATGGCTACTGACAGGAGTAAATTACACACAATTTTATTAAAAATATAATTCAGTCAGAGAAATTCCCAAAAGCCACTCATGAAAGTGTTGTTCATCATATTGATGTACTGAAAAACACAATCAATCTTGCTGGGCTCACGGCCCTGGTGCACTGCAGCAATAACAACTTCTGCCGTGGTGGTGGGTGCCCGGAGTTGTGAAGACCGGTGCACTCTCAGCACTAATCTCCAGTAATACATTTGCTCGGATGGAAAGGATATATGTTAAATGCCAGTAAGTATTTAACCTTCAGGAGAAAACCCATGCTCACAGCTAGCACGCACGGCTCTGCATGACTTCGTTCTAAACCATTCAAAAGTACAGGAGCTTTAAGTGAGCAACAAACCTCAAATAATTCAGAAAAAAAAAAAAAAGTATTAAGTATAAGTATCAGATCTCATCTGTACAAACCTCCCATGAACTTCAGTGACATCTTACCAAGAGCCATGAAGCCAAAGGCTGTGTCACAGTGCAGAAGCGATGATATTAATAGGAGTCATTCAGTGCTTTATCTATTCCAAGTGCTGTGCAAACAGTAATTAGGCAGCCGGGTACAGAAATGCAAAGTGTTGCAGAACTGACCAAAACATAAATTAATTAATTATAGAACTGCAACAGATTAATCACTTTCTAGCTACCGACTAACATCAAAGCACTAGTCATGGGAACTACAGAGCACCAGGAAAAAAAAAAAAAGCTGAACAAATTGAATTGCTGCATCATTTACAGAAGACCATCATTTAATATGTACTACTCTTCTTGGTTTAATTATTTATATTCAGACTTGAAATTAGCAGAATTTATTTTGTACATAACCTACATCTGTTTGGATAGAAGCTGGCATTTAAATTGGCCTGTGAATATTCATCTTTGTATGAATTTTTGAATTTGTAACAGAGCTGGATGCCCAGATCTCATTGGAATTCAACAGGAGCTGGGAAAGAAATGTCCACATTTCCTGAAAAATCACCCTTTGTTTGATGTAGACTGCCATTAATGATTACATTATTTTATGCTACCTATTCATGTAGCAAATGTTCAGTGTTTAAACTAAGGCCTTGTATTATTCTGAAATTTCAAAGTCTAAAAATACAGTACTTTGTCAGTAAGACACCATGTGAATATGCAATATACAGTAAGTTTTCTTATACACTTATTTCCTCATTAAAGCCAGTTCTTTTCACAAGCTGCATTGATGTAAATTACTGTCATTTTTGTGTAACAGTGGAACACACTTTAATATATATATATATATTATTTTTTCCCAAAGAATTACATAACCATGCTCTAAATATTCTGTCCTGACCCACTGCTGAGCTATTTGGCTATGCTGTATCAGAATCTGACAGAAGGAGAAAAAATGTCAGGACAGGCATTTACGAGAATATTTTCCTATTAAAATACAGCTCTGAAAAAACACATTGAAATTAAGCTCTGCAGAAATGTTTTTGACTTCCCAACTTTTGCTCTCTTGTGCATATTTCTAGATTAGAAAATGATATTTTCCAGTGGATAATAGGTGAAACAATGCTTTTGTTTTGCTCCAATGAAAAGTATGATAGAATTTATACTGAAAAACATGATGCTGTGCCTGGATCTGCAGAACGAAGCTGGGTGTTGCTGGGCCATCCCGACACCATCTGAGAACCAGCCAAGAGCCCATAGCAAACGCTTCTATATCTAATTTTGGATACAGACAGTGGTGAAACTCCAGATTTTCATGTACCAGAGCGTAGCACAGAAATTTCAGAGTGACCCATAAACCTCCCTGGGGGCAATGCAGAAATTTGTCCATGTTCAGCATCAGTGTCAATGTCCCATCGAGCTGCCAGCCCTCCCGGCGCAGCAAAACCAAGGCCTCCACAGCACAAAGCCATGCTAGCAAGTACACTGTTTTCTTATGCATTGAAATAAATAAATAAAACAAATGCTCAATCCTGTATTTTGGCTTGTGCTTTCTGAAGTTGCTTCCATCGCCCTGATCAGAGCAGACAGAGCTGCCACAGCACCTTCCCTTGGGGAAAACAAACTTGGGGAAACAGAAGCACCATTACAGAGCCCTGTGGTGAATTTGTTTGTTGAAGCTATTGTGTTTATATGGTGCTTGCTAAGGAGAAAGGAGGGTCAGCCTTGCTTGTGCTGAGCAGAGATCTTTGTGTTTAAAGGGCAAGAACGAGCACAAGGGCAGAAACCAGAGCCTGTGAGGCTGAGGGCAGGACAGAAGCCATGACAGCAAAGCAGAAGCACTGCTCAAGAGCTGCCAGCCTCCTCCTCCATCCTCTGCCAAAACCGGTATGCATCTTCAGAGGTTAAGTGACATTATAAAATATGCATACGCACACTCAACACGGGTAATACGACTAGGACTGCAGCTCATTAACATGCAAATAAGACTTCAACAGTGAAACTCATTGCCACGGGAAGGTAATGAGGCAAAGAATTGTGTAAGAGTCACGCAGACACGGGAAGGCTCCGTTCAGGCCTGTGCAGCCTATCCCAGCCACCCCACTACAGGCCGTGGGCACCGGCACGCTGCTTCTCATGGCCTGTCCTGCCTCTTGGCCCACACGCCAGACTTCAAAACTATCACCTTCACAACTGATACATAAGGAATTTGACAGCCTTAACGAATCTGAGACCAAAGGAATAATTTGCAGTTGCTGCATCCCAGAGCTGACACCTGAGGAAAAAACTCCTGAAAAGAAAACCGGGAACCCAGGTTTATACATCAGCTATTGAGTCAAAGCAAGCGCCTTAGTTTTTATCAATACATCTCCAAACAATCCAGAAAATTACCCAGAAAGACACAGTCCCCAGTTGGGTGATGGATGGAAGGGGGCATTAAACTCAGTAAGACCTTTAGCAATGCTGCCGCCTCTCCAAGTGCCAGATAGCTCCCAAAATTATGAGATTTGCACTAGTCTGAAGCTGGTTTAAGCTACCTCCTGGGATTGATTTAGGTTTCATATCTTAGCCTGTTATCCTGCCATGAATAACTTATGTCCGAACCCCCAGCACATAAAATCGATAGCAGCATCCCTGAGTGCAGCAGCTCCAGCAGCTAGTAGCTGGTAGTTCCACAGCACGTTTGGGTCCTCTGTGCCACGGATCTGACAGCTGTTTAATGACGCAAAAGAGAAGGGTTTGGAAGTTCTCGTGCCATTTCGAGGGAACAGATGTTAATTTTGGAAACGCGCAGAAAGCCCAAGTGGCTGCCGGAGCCCTGCAGCAGTCTCCGATGTCCCTTGCCTCCACAGGGAGTTGGGACAGTGCAAGGGACAAAAAGCCCATCCTGAAACAACATTCACCTACTCTGGGACAGCACAAAAAGGTCTGTGAACAAACTGGAGGCTTTGAAAAAAAAAAGGTGGCTTTGAAAGAAAAGGAAAAAACAAATGTAAAAGATTAATACAACCCCCGAACACATTCTGCTGAAACTTTCATTTTGCTGACCTTAGACGTTATGTGATAGATGCCTTAAATATGGAAATCACAGTACAAAACTGTTCTGCAGGCTTTTGTTTTTCCAGAATTTTGCTTATTTGCTTATAATAAAGGAGCCTATTTTCTTTACTCCTGCAGCATAACTTCTAGAGGGTTACAGTTCCCGACACAGGGATGGCACTGCATTGCAGAATCTCTCTGCATCCAATTTTCTGCCAGCTCAGAAACTGTCATAGCACATTTAGGAAGACTTGGAACCAAATTTCAAAAATAGGGACCAATAAGTACCGGAATAAAAGTGGCTTTGTGTTCAGTAGAGCTAAGCAGAAGAAAGTAAACACTATTTAAGTAGTTTGTTATTACCTAATGCTTTAAAAGTACCCTGACAACGTACACATATAAAATAGAAGAAAGCACAAGTTACTAAACAAAATTGAGCACCGAGCAACAGATAAATTAGAGCAATCAAGAACACCAAAGTGACAAACAGCAATTAAAATCTAACAGCCCCCACCCAGAATAAAACACGTGTTAGCGAACCATGCCAACTGCACAGTTTGCAGGAGCAGAGGCACTCTCTTGGTGCGAGCTTTTCTGGCCCTTCGTAAATCTGAAGGGTCTTCAAGAACTGTTTTGGCTTCAGGAAAATGGTATACTCAGAAATTTCATTTTGCTCAAAACAGTGCAACTCTCATGGAAAAAAAAAAAAAAGTTAAATAAGGACAGTTACAGAAGATGGTTTTATTACTGAAATATGTTATTCTAATTATTTGTTAAATGGAGCAGGGTCTTAGCTATAACACTCCTCATAACACCGTTTTAATGGGATTTAAAGCTATATTCCACGTAGGTTTAATTGAGCATTGAAACACTTAGCACTGAGCATGGGAAAACAACGTTTGTCAACAGCAGCTCAGAACAGGAAATGGGCAGAGCAGAGCTCTGAAACACGGAGCTTTTGCTGTGCCAATACCAATCAGCAGGAGAAGGACCTTGCTAAGAACATCAATGAGATCTGTGCAGCAACCTTTGGTAACACCAGACGTGGAGCACGGGCTTATTTTGCTATTTTATCATTAGCATATAAAACACAGTATGCTTTTGCCTCTGAGTGAAATACAGCAGCATTCTTGAAACAAAAGTTTTAAAATGACATTTTACCTGCAAGGCACACCATGAACGATTGCAGCACGAGCAGCTCCCATAGTAACCTCATTTTTAGCTTCCCAGGTCGGAGGAGACAAATTCAGGAATGCAGGAGAGAATGGGGCCTCCTTGGAAATTTTAGGCAACCTTTATTCTGTAAAAGAGAAAAAAAAGAGTTTACAAGGAGATTTAGGATTGCTGCTCCTTCCATTTGTTGAAGGCTTGCTTTTCTTTCCAGAGAAATCGCATCTTAAGACCAAAAGAAAGTTTTTAAAATGGTAAATTTAAAATCATTCTCAGAAGTAGTAAGACTAAAGAGAATACATTGATCTGAAGAAGAGGAGAAGGTGATTGTCAGGAGAGCTGCACAGAAACTTGCAGACGAAACAAAATCTGCAAAAGCAAGGCTCTAAGTACACTGGGCACCAGCTCAGGATGATGATGTAGCCCCAGATCTGCATCTTCCATCGGGCTGTGGTGAGATTTCTGCAGTCTCTCCATTTTCTCACCATCAGACTTGCTCAGTGCCTCTCAGGGGTAATCTTACGTGTAATTCGTTAACTCTGTAAACGACGGTTAAGAAAAAAGCCATGAGAATTATTCTTGATTCTCTCAACAAATGCCCTACGTGGGTGAAAGATCATCATTGCAAGGCAGTGCTCGCTAGGAAGCGTTCTCACCCTGCTCAGGAGAGGGGGATGCATTTCCCTTCTCACTCTCTTTCTCATTGTCCTGAAAATCTTAAAAAACAAAACAAAAAAAACGACCTTTCAAATATCTCCAGGTGAAAAACAATCTTTTGCTTGCACTCTATATTACAACTTGTACATAGTTAAAATTTCCGAGCAGGCAATCTGAAGACACTCTCTGCATATCACTGCAGTACCACCCCCCCCCCCCCCCCCCCCCCCCAGTGAAATCCCAGGGTGGAAAAAATACCTCCTTTCATGGAAAAAAACAAAAAAAACAACAAACAAACAAACAAAAAAACTAAAACCTTTTCCAGTGTAGGAATTTAAATATTAAAAAATAAATATATCAAGTCAGACACACATTGTTATAATTTATTCATATCACTGAGGGCTGGAAGGGGCCTTCGTGCTTACAAGACAAACTACATGACTAATAGCATGTGAAGGGCCATCATTAGAGGTCTCTGCTAGCTTTTGTGAGGTAAAATTGATAGGATTCTTCTAATAAAGTCAGGTTCGATGCACTGAGAAGACCAAGAATCTATCTTCTGATCTGAAGACGCAATTTTGAAGGGGGTAGAGATTAATTGAATATATTTATCTGTTCTCATGCAGACTGATTAGACTAGCTGGGGTTAGCAGGAAGGCCTAATCAATGGAAACTAATAACACCTTAAGTGAGTGATTAGAGCATTAATTATTAATTTTTGTAGGAAAATGTCATCATAGACCTTTATATTGATTTACAAAGTTAAACAGTTAGTCTGTGTTTGTGGTGATCAAGAGAAACGTATTTGTTTGCACTGCGGAGCCTGCACACACGGACAAGCACTGGCTTCCTCTCCGCACCAAATTCTGTCGGATATAATTGTACCCGGAGATTTCTGCCAAAGACAAGGAGCTCTCGGTTTTATACTGATTTAAGTGAGACGGGAGATAAATCCTACATTCACCAGCAGCTGCTGAAATTCTTTCATGCTCTTGTTTCCCCACGTATTAGTGCCATCAATAAGCCCATCGTGTCACTTATAAGGCTCCTCTTCATTACACTGCTGTGCAATGCTTTACGGTTACCCTCCTCGCTGCAATAAGCTACGTGGGACTGAAACAGAACAATCACTTACAGCCACTGATACCTAATTAAAAACACAAGAGGTATGGCACTTATCAACTTAATCTACTGCCAGGAACCCGGAGCAAGCGGCCGTGGACCTGCCCGCGAGCTGCCAGCCTGCAGGAGGGCCGCAGCACCCCCTCCGCCCTGGGGGTTAATAGCAGCAGCACCAAGCTTCCCGCCTGCAAACAGTGCCAGTGGGGAAAAAGAAAGCATTATATCTGCCTCTTGGTTAAAACACTTGCAATATAAAGCCCTGGATCTGCCCAAAGTCGAGCAAAATGCCTCTGTTTATTCCCTGGGCTCTGAGGATGGAGATGAGGAACCACTCTTCATGGGGGGCTGCAGAGATGGCAGTCCTCTTTGCAGTTTCCTGACACTCCCATCTCACTGGGATGGTTGGCTTGTGTATTTTATTTCCTATTTTTCAATAGATTCAATAAAATTCTCAGTCTTCAACTCATTTCTCTTCCCTACTGCAACTTCTTTTACCATGGCTTCCCCTGGCCCACCAGCCCTTCGGGAGAAGGCTGCAATATTCTGCTTACAATTTTTCTACTTACAGCTTTTTCATTTGTTTTCTTCTTCTTCTACTCAGGAAATCATGCTTCTCTAAGCATTTTAAAAACTAATACAAGACATTTCAAAATTATTAATGTAAATTAGTTGTTAGCTTATAAGGGCATTAAAGCCAGCAGGCTCTTTCTTTCCTCCCATGATGATTTCACACAGTCACTGGGTCTTACTTTCAGCCAAAAATAAAAGCTATGCTAAAAATATACATTTTTAGTACTCTGAAGAGTCAATACTCAAGCCCAATGAAAAACCTCTAAGTCTTCCCTATCACTCAGTTATTCAATACATACTCCACAGAACCAGCAAGCATCAGAGGGTCATGGATGCCCTTTGAAGCAAAAAAAAAAAAAAAAAAAAAAAAAAAGAAAACAGATATCTGAAGGGAAACAAATGCCTCTGGTAGTAACAAACTGCTTGTCCACAGCAGCTGGACAGCCATTGGCATCTCCATCAGTGTTAACGGCTGTAAGTGCGTGGAGTTTCCAAAGTATATAGCCTGTAACAATTAGAATACGTTCCTAGAAGAGGCTCTAGCATATTTAATTTTCTAAATATATGGAATAATACCACATCCTGTGGTCATTCCCAGGCATGCTACCGCTGGATTACTGTTGAGGCTGCAGGATCACCATCTCCCCAGAGCTAGGAGCAGCCTGCCAGGAGCAGCACTGGAAACCAGCACGGAGCCCTGCCTCTGCCCAGCATCCCCTAGCAAGAGCCCTGGCTTTTACCGATACGTCTCATAACACACGTAGCACGCCATGGAAAGTTTCCTGAAGAGAAACGATGCCTGTCCTATCATAAAAAATAGTGAAAAGGAAATTAGATGATTACCATTACAAATATTTTCCTAGGGTTAAAATATGGTGGTATTCAAGATGCTGTTGCATTTTCATCTCTCATGATAGTTCCTTATTTCACATGTGAATGACTCCAATCTCAAAAATGTTTTCCTGTAAACATAGCTGCTATTCATATCAGTAGGCCCATTGTTCAGAGCTGTGTAAAAATTGTTGAAACACGTTGATTTTTTTTATGGCAACAACTTCAGGAAAGGCAACATTTGTGCATGAGCAAAAGATATATATAATTGAACAGATCCTTCCCATTTCTAAATGTTTTCTGACTATGAAATCTCAGGGGGGTTTGCTCTGCTTCTAAAGTGCCTGGAATGGTCCCGAAAACTAGCAAAGTTTAATATTTTATTTCCAGAAGGGAGTGTGTGTAGTTTCAGCCCCATTCAAGTTATTTTTTAAAAAGATGAAAATGAGATTGCAGTGCTGCAGTTTGGCAGTGCATCCCATTAGAAAGTGTAATGCCAATGCACGCGTGCAGATGTCTTTTTAACTTTACTTTTTGACAATGCATCCATTGCAAATTCTTTTGAAAGGCATCTTTGTAACTGGATTTTGAGGAAGAAAGTTGACTTTAAGAGCTCTGGGTGTAACTGGGTGGGAGAGGAAAAACGGATGTGTGCAGCAGAAATATTTGTTGTTAATTTCTGAGTGGGCATGGCTTTTCATCAGCATTTTCATTTGGATTCTTAATGACTAGCACTTTTGAAAAAAAATAAATAGAAAAAAATAAGGCTAAGGTATATGGATGCATTCAACATGTGAAAAATGCCCTTTTGGCTGGAACTCCCTTTTCTCACTCTTTTGTAGCCTTTAGTAGAAGTGTTAGAGCCCAGTTTGGACCAAACGAACTCCCAGAATGATCCGAAGGAAAATTTGCAAAACACGTCTCAGACCCCTAAGCATTGCAGCAGCAGCAAGAAGCCTTAGCAATCATCTCACGTCTTCCTTCTGCACACCGGTGTGCTACACAGTGCCAATCCTGCTAAACTCCAAAATAAATCACTGTTAATGAAGCATGCTGCACACACAGACAGCAACAGGCATCTTTTAATCACCTAAACAAAGAAGAGCTAGAGGTAAGCACAAACCACTCTGAGCACGAGTGCAGGAGCTGTCAGGAGGTACAGCAGCGCCTGCCCCGTGATTCAGAGTGCCAAAACTTCCAAAGGATTACTTTTTAAAAATTTTATTTTTTAACTGAAGCATAGCATTGTAAAAATAACCTTGAGACTTTGGTGCAAAAGAGAGAGCAGAGCCATGGGTTGCGCCGACCGCTGTGGTGACAGACACAGCCTGGGGCTGTGCAGCTTCCCAGCAGCACCAAGTGTTGGAGCGCCCAAGCAGACGGGCACACATCAGACAAGTGTTAAGAGCGCCCACACTGAATGCATATTGCTGGTCAACTCTAGAGAGGCTGAACATAAAATCAAATTCATCTCGTCTGCACCAAACAAACAAACAAAAATAACAAAAAAACAAACGTAGAAAATAAGTCATAGAAAGCTGAGATCAAAATAAAAGAATAAATAAAAAACAACAACAAACTCACCAACCAACCTTTCCTACTAAGATAAAAATGCCTTCTTCTAATAAAAACATATAACGTTTATGTCCACTTAAGATGTGTTTGCTTGGTGCTTTCCACAGCTTATGAACAGAACTAAAATTGATTGGTGAACCTACACTTAAATGTTCTTTTCCGTTTCCTTCTCTCTAAACCCACTAGCACTTTCCAAAAGTTTTCTGGCTTCACAGACCCAGCAGTGCAGGAGAATAAGGCTTTTTTTTGACAGCTCTTCATTTCAGCAGACAGAATTATCTGCTTATTTTTAAAAGCAGACACGTACACGGACCCCCCTTCCTGCAAGTCCACGTGTGCGTTGAGCTCATCCTCACAGCCCTATTCTCAGCACAGGTGTTTCATCTATTTAATCACAGGAAATTTTGAGTTTAGAGTTCACTGGAGTTACTGAAGGGCATGTATAACTGAGAAGTCATAGCTGGAGGGTAATTACTGGAAGTTCATTTTCACAGTGTGTCTCTCCTTGGTTTCACGTTTGCCAGCATTTTTGCTAATAGCAAGGATGGAAAACGGGTGTGCTTATTCAGTCTGCTGGTGCCACGAAGATGAAGCAGATACCTGTGAGGATGTGAGTACAATTCAGGATCATCTTGACAAATTGGACAAATTGCAGACCGAGATAGAAGGATGAACTCGGGTAAGAGACAAGTGCTGTGTACTGCGGTAAGGAGGATGCTGCAGCAAATAGCACAAACATGCCGGGGGGTAAGCAGCAAGGTGATGGCTCAGCACAGACCCGCGTGGCTGAATGCCTGTGAACGATGCCACGTGGCTGTGAAAGCAGCAGAAGTCCTGCCTGGGATGCACAAACCAGGCATACAGCATCTGCAACTCCCCACGAGGTAGGAAACCTCCAATGCTGGCATGTCTCAGAGACAGAACTGCCCCCAGGTTTGGTGCTGCCTGGTGAGGAAGGCTTCCCCCAAGCAGAAGCATGCAAAGGAGAATGCCACAAAGGACTGAAGGTCTGCAAAACACATCCTGCAAACAGGAAGCAAATGGAGCTGCTTAGCATAAAACATTGAAGAGAAAAATGCTAATAGTACTAAAATCTGTAAAAGACTGCTGGAAATAGAAGAAAATAATTTGCTCTTGTGCAAAAGGCACTGCAAGAATCCATATGCACTAGGGATTAAGGTTTAGACTTTTTGGTAATGTTAGGGCCAGCTCAAGCACAGCAATGGGCTGAGTAGGGTGCAGAATGTCCATTGCTGATGTTCCTTAACAATCTGTAAGATAAATTTATGAATGATGCAGATCTCGAGGACAGACACAGTATGTATTTTGCCTTCAGGGACACCAGTATCTGGAAGGGGCAGGGGGAGAATTCCTGTCCCTGTGCTGCCGGCTGCACAGTGCGCGAGCTCCACTACCAGCAGCAATCAGCAGCAGAGGAGCCCCAAGCCTCTGACTCCTCCAAGTCACCGTCAGGAGACGGCACAGGCTCACTGTAACAGATGCAGCCAGTGACCTACAAAATTGAGCGTCCCAAAATAGAAGGTGCCTTAAAGATGTGTCTGCAAAGTCCAAATCTTCACAGTAAGACTTTTTTTTTCATGTACACATCCCTGTATTTTTTTCAGCACGCGGGACACCGCTCTCTTCTGCTGTGGGAGCTGTTATGAGTCCTGAGATTAATGCTGGCCTTCCAAAAGCAGCATCGACAAAAGAAAAGGGAATTCAAAAGGATGTCTGGGGGAGATGAAGGGTAGCGGAAGCGTGCCAGTGGCATCTCTCAGCGAGCTCTCCTCGAGTCACAGCACGTCTGTCAGATCCTGATCCATCTCAAGCTTCTTTGCTGAAATTATCCCTTCTGGAGTTGTGCTTATACGCAATTCATATATTATGAAATATATATAGGCGCATTGTGCCTGATAAAACAAATGACACACACACCATGTTTCTGAGACGTGCTTATGATGAATGGGAATGAAACGCTTCAAAAAATTAATTATCTAAAAAAAAAAAAGAACGAGAAGAGCAATGTCACTTGTTAGATTTTGTTTCTTCCTTTGGGCATTCATTCCCACTCACGCGATAGAGATTTCATTTCACTCTATCATGGAAGCTACAGCACCTCAGCAGATGCAAGTTCCCAACTCACTCCTGTCGTTTGTATCTGTCAGGCTCGTCGCGGAGCGCTGTGCCCGAGCCTTCAGCTCCCAGGTAGGCGTCTGCCAAAGCTCAGCTGTCACCTGGGGAAGGTGACAAGGTGCGGGGAAGCGGTACAGTTACACAAACACCTGCCAAACCCAGCCAGGCCACTCACGGGTGCTCGTACACGGCAATCGGATCACATCAACCGGACTCAGACAGTAAATGTAGTGCTAACCACTTTAGCAAAGATCACTGAAGAAATAACTCAGTAATCAGCCACTGCAGCGAATCGTGACCTCTAGCATTTAAATACAGCTTCTGCTGCCTTGCCAGGACATCAGAGCTCCTTGACTCCTGCTGATGCTGTATCTCCACGGAGCCGGCTGCTGGGCAGCTCTGCCAGGCACGGGGCAGGGGGAAGCCCTCCCTGCTCACACTGCAGAAGGGGCAGAGACATCCCTCACTGCTACCACCCTTTTCCCACCTGTTACCTTACAGACTCTTAGAAGCTATATGCCTCCTCCTATCCTTACACAGAGATGCATGTGCAGCTTGCGTATTATTTAGGAGCTCGGGATTATACTGAAAGAGACAATAATTCAGGTGCTCAACATTTTACTGTGCTGCAGCGTTCCCGTACGCCCCTAGCACCAGCAGCGTTACGGACGCAATGATCCATGCCCAATGCTGGTGTTCCCAGCTGCACAACACCTCCGTCCCCTGCAGCTCCAGCCAACCAAAGTGCAAATCACCACTGAAGAAAAAAATGACAGTAATTAAAGCCTTTTAATCACTACCTACTAACTACTATGCATGATGCTCTTAGAGCCCTTGCTATTTGTCCCTTGCCCCCACGCGTTGCCCTGTAAAACGCGAATCATTTGTAAGCACAAATCACTTCAAGCTAAGGAGATCTGGGTGACTAAAGGCAAGCCTAAATTAAAGCTATTGGTGCTAATTAGGGGTCACTTTGTATTGTTCTGCCTTTTCCATGGAAGGGATATACCAAAACCACCCGCCAGGTGGGTGAACAGAGAGTACTGTTCCTGGACAGTGCCTCACGTAGCGACCTTACAGCTCACCGACCCAAAATCCCCTCCTGACCTCACACAGCGTAAGATTTTCAATGCAGGATTTGGCAAATTCAAAAGGAACGGCTACCTTCTGCACCCAAGGAATAAATAATCAGCTCTGCGTAGGATGCCAGGTTTAGGGATGGGAACGCTTTCATTTTATACCTTGAAGAGCAGAAGAATCTTGGCTTTGTATTCAGCAAGTCCAGCTCATCTCTCCTGGCCACATCACTACAAGTGGTACAAAGCCTGTGACACGTTCAGCTTTTGTTGCTGGCAGCAGAAGACTGTGGGTGAGAGACCTGAGCCCCACGCAGCCCCTTCCTGGTCCCTCCACAGCTTCCAGCAGAGAACAGGGACGCGCTGCCCAGCTCCGGGATGCAGCACCACGAAGATACACTGCCAGGCCAAGTGAGGTGTTCACCTCCATCTGACTTTTTATCATAAATTTCCCAAGGGAATAAGGGTTAATTTATTACTACCTCAGCTAGACAGAACATTGCCCCGAAGAAACAGGGCTCAGGGGACTCCGCCTGACAATGAAAAGCTTTTTATCCCTAGGTGACTGCGCCGCGGTAATGAATCAAGGCAGTTCACTCTCTGAACAAAGACAGACAAGTAACATTCAAAGTTAAATCCAAGCATATCGTTCACTTTTGAATGAGTCCACTTCAAAATAGGCTTTATAAGAGAGCATAATCTGGTCTAGAACATAAAGAACAATGTAAAAATATTAAAGATCTTTCTATGATGTTTCTAAATTCAGCATCTCAATGACATCTTATTTTGGACTTCTGGAGCTTATAGAGAAATCTGTTTTATTTTAAAAACTAAAAAACCCTGTGTATGTAGGACTCCCAGGAGGGGAATCAACCACACTGGACACACACACGATGAGGTGTGCTTTGCCTGGCATGCCACCCACCTGATTGCCTGGGGTGCTTTTTACAATATCAAATCCCAGTGATTTTATTTCCATGTTTCCAAACGCAGCGCTGGTGCCCCTGCCCTGTGCGTTTGGGCTGCTCTCAGCAGTTGCCATCAGCACGTGGCTGCAGCTTATTTTCAGTGCTCAATTTCTCACCATGGTTGCATAAGAAGGCACAGTTCATGGTGCAAAGCCAAATGCTTGGCTGTTTGTATGAAATTACGGAACCCATGCAAGGAGGTAATACAGCAAAATATGGGTATTTAGAGTTCCAACCAGCTTTTCCTCCTGGTACCAGTGCAGATTTCCTAGCAGTGAGGCCAGGACCACATGCAGGATGTCCAGCAAAGGCACAGTGCCCCTGTTGCATGCCCCGTAGGGCTCTTCTTATTGCAGAGATAAACGGTGGTGTCACCAGTTCCTTTGCAAATCTAAAGAGGCTTCTGAGTCCACACCTTATCTGTGATATTTTGCTATCAAATAGTCTGCTTTTACACCTAAACGTGTTTGTTTCAAAATAAAATAAGAGCAAATCCCCCAAACCAACCAACCAAGCATCCAAGAGAAGACAACCGAAGGCTGGGGGGAGCCATTCGCCACGGTGGCACCACCAGCTGGGAGCAGCTCAGGGAGCAGAAATTCAAAAACCATGACTGAGCCCTGGGCAACTTGCCATCAGGTAAAGGGAGGGCAGCAGAGCTCAGCCCCTGGGCAAGCTGACCCTTCCCAGGGCTGGCCCAGGTGCTGGCAGCCCCAGCCCGGCCAAGCAACACGAGGCGACGCCGCCGACACCTCGGTGTAATCGCCGCTGTTCGTTGGTACACTCTGTAACACAATCCTTTTGCTCTGATTTAATTACTAAACATAAAAGGAAATAAACTTCAGAATGAAAACAACGAAATTGCACTGCATGTAATTTATGGGAGCTATTCTTCAGCTGAATGCCATAAACCCCTGCATGTTTATGATACCCTATTAGAGGGCTGAAAACACGCTTGCATTTGCCTATATAGACTATGCAGATTATGTGATATTACTGCCTTTTTCTGCCTCTGCTATTTTTCACAGAAACAGTGTATTTGTTTAAAGACATCCTTGCACTAAGTATTGGCTGCTGCTAGGAAAAAAAAAAAGAAAAAAAGACTGGCTGCATGCTCCCTCGTAGCCACAGGCTATCAAGCTGGGAAGTGGCGAGCAGCTGGCGGAGGTGCACAGAGGAAGGGGGCATTGCACATGGTTTTGTTCTCAATCTGGAATATCAATTACTGAGGAAGCAACCCCACGGCCAGACAAAACAAGAACCATCTCGGCAGCGGATAAGTATGTCAAATGATCTGAGCTGCATGGCATTTCAGGAGTGGCGGGATGGTAGCATGAGGATTTATTGAGATATCACATTAATCCCTTGGTTTTCTTGTCATAAGAAACAGATGAAAGGAAATAAGGTTTGCAAACTTGACTGGAGCATTGATTTATGTATAACAGCTTCAAAACACATGGACAGAAATGCGTGTTCCTGTTATCCGCAGCTTAGGGCTCTGCGCAGCCTTCACTCTGCAGCAGAAGTCCTGGGGATTGTGCCTGCTGGCAGCAGCGCTGGCTCCTGGCTGCTCTCCTGAGCTGCATCCCCTTCCCCAGCCACCAAACAGCCCTGGAGGAGCCGTTGGCAGCTGTGCTCCTCACCCGGGGACAGAGCACAGCACCAAGGGGAGGACCCTGGAGAAAAGCAAAGGGTTGTGGGACATCGAGGCCAGGTCTCAATATACACGCAACAGTCCCTGACACTGAAGGCATCTCCAGCATAGAGATTTTCAGGCTTTTCTCTTCAAGCCATTCCCCAAACAGCAGATTCTTCCACTTCGCACAGATGGAGCCGGTATGAAAAACAGGATGAATTCACACCAAACTGAGCCTATTCTCTGAAGAGGTGGCAAGAGTTCATCTCTTACCAGCTTGCAGATAGTCCCAACTATCTATTGATTTAAATATAAGCCGTATATCCTAGTGCTGCAGTCACAGCACTCCTTTTTACTGCCTATTAAACCCTCTTTTAATATCTCCTCAAGCACTAATTGTCAACGTTTCAACCTTCATCTACGCCTTATCTTTACGTGCCAACTCTTTTCCAGCCGCAGTCAATATCTTCCACTTCTTGTTTTGCATAGATGGATCTGTCAGCGCAGATTTAATACACTCAATGTTTGACATAACTTCTTAGGGGTTTCTGGGACAACTTCTCTTAACACTTCTTGAACTGAAAATAAATAGTTCAAAAAAACCAAGGAGGAGTATGAAATTAGAAAACTAAGACTGAGAAAGACATGAAAAACATGTCTGAGGAAAAATATCATCTACTTTAGCTTCATAGACTGGAAGTTAGGAATCCGTCTTGCTGAAACTGTCATCTTAATCATTTCCCCGAATCACTTCTGAAGGGAGAGACAGATCCCTCAAAGCTCAGCCTACTGTTTAAGGCTTTTCCTATTCAGCCTTTTCAGAATATTATCATAACACTGGGACTGAAAGCAGGATAAAAAACAAGGGCAAAAGCTCAGGGATGTTCTTTTGGTTTTCCAGCCTGCAATCAAGAGCCCTAACGCACAGCTTCAGTTCTGTCCTTCAAAGAGTCCTTCAAGAGAATGACATCTGGTGCTGTGTCATAGCCCCTTAGCAAGCCTCAGCGAGGCAAGCAGGCCCTCGGTGACCTGGGGATGTCGATGTGCAAGACAAACAGAAGAGACACAGCACCATAGGCGAAACCACCCCTACAGCTGGTGGGAGACATTGAAAGCAACCAGAGCCAGCTCAGAGGGGCGGTTTGAGCAAGGAGGACAGACCCAGGTTTCATTAGGGCTCTCCTCTGCCACGCAATTAAAGTGATCTTTGGAATAGCGAGATAAGAATTTAGTGCACACGATAAAACTTAAACTGTACAATTTCAGTTACAACGGTAGTACGTTAATTTATCTCCTGTTAAGACAGTTAAAACAATGACAAGTGGCTATAACCAGAGAGCAGAAATAGCCCATTTTACGGCCCAACTTACGGATCGTTGCTGTAATAGGAGCCTATTAGCTCCAATGGCTTTGGATAAGACCACAGTGGAAATAAAAATGGTGCTGGGCAAGAAATACTGCAATGTGATAAATATCTGCATCACAGACCTTGCCAGTTATATCAGTTCCATGTGCAGGATAATTTGGGAGAAACTATTTACGTTATAAACCTTCACCAAAATTTAATAAGGAGCCCTTAATCATTTTTCTCTAATTAAAGCAGCAGCTAAAGGCACAACCATTACATTCCCCGGTATTTTACAACAACCATATTACCAAGGGAAACTCTGTGAAATACGCAAAGTGAGCTAGAAGCTGCAGATTAAACAGGAGAAAGATAAATATTTCAATCAAAGCGATGCTTGTTAGAGAACTCGCTCAATGGCACGACGTGAGCCAGACACCGGGCGGCAGGAGATAAGCCAAGATATGGCTCAGGCTCACGGAGATGTTATAAGCAATGCACATATGATGATTTTAGTGGAAGGATGAGTGCAAGAAATCTGTAGTTTCCCCAAAAATATGAGACAGAAGGCAAAGTACCAGAGCTGATAGTTACAAACAGCAGGAAAAATCCTATTTCTTTTTTTTTTTCATCACTATGCATGAGAAAAAATCAGAGTAAAGGCACAGCAGGCACTGCTATTGAGTGCTAATCACAAGACTGAATTGCTTTGAGTTTGGAGATATAAAAATATTTAATTCCAGCCTATAAAGTTACTATTTTTAAATGTCCCTTGGTTTATCTGTCTGTGCCTTCTGTCTGCTCACTTCTGCAGAACTTCTCAAGCCAAGCACTGCTCAGACTTTTAAGGCTTGTAAGAATATTAAACTCTGTACAAAGAGCAATTAATACTACTGAGCTCTGCCTGCTTTTAAACTCAGATGGGAAATTACTGCTGTTTATGACGATGAACATGACTGTGGGTTGTTTCCACGTCTTCATTCACAGGAATGTTCAGCTAAGAAGATCAGAGAAACAATTAAAAAAAATCCACACCGAGGATAATTTCAATGAGGATATTTAAGAAATCAGCCAACTCCTGACCTACACAAAGACTACCACCAGGAAAAGTTTCTCCTGTGTGGAAGTGGTCTGATGTTTTGTGCCGTGACAAGGAGCGTGCTGGCTCCAAGTGGGGACCGAAGCGCGACGCTGCCTGCAGAGCTGCTCGCCACCAGCACTCACTGCTAAAGAGCGCACGTGCCAGACAGGGAACGGAACTCAGTTCATGGTGGCATTAAATCTCTATGCATACTTGCACAGGGGGAGAGGTGGCCAACCTGAAATGCCGACCTTCCAATCAGTGCAGAAGTATTTAAATATATTCAACAACAAAACCAGCAACAGGCATGCTCTTATAAAATAGAAGAGCCAGGTCCATCTCCTAAGCTCACATCATTAAACAGCATTAATGTATGCTCATTAACAACTCTAGCAAGCTAAATTCCCTGACAGAGTACACCTTCCTTGCAGGAAGGAATCACGTCACAGCTGGGACAGGACTGCATGAGCCATGCAAGTTATTGCGATGCTTCTCCCTCTAGTGTCTTTCTTTGGCCTACATTCCTATGAAATGAATTTAAATATGATAAATGATAAGAATTTCACCCTTGGCTGGGAATCCAAATTATCATATTGATTAGCTTTGCCACATATAACAGAAAATATTCACAAAATTGGCAGGCTTTAAAGAATAAAAGTTGTCACCTTGCAGATGCAGAACAGCAAGGCAGGGCAGAGCTAACCGAGTGGCAAAACCAACTTTCTTCTAAACCAAGAAATAAAGTCCCAACCTCAGATTATTTTACTGCAATATTTTGAGTATTGACCCGTTTCCTGTGCGAAATGTGTCCTCAAATCTCATAGACAAAAAGTCAATTCCGCCGATTTCATTTTCTGAACCACGAGTGCATTTGTTAGGGACAAATTTTATTAGAAAGGAATCTCTGAGCAGTCTGGGAACAGGAGGGGCACGAGCAGGGAGAATTCAGAGTGGCTAAATATTCTGTGGGATGTAAAGAATGTTAGCTTTGTACAACATAACTGAACTCAAAAACCACTTGATTTTCCCCATTTGGTAGGCGCTGGCATCATACAGGAGTAGTGGGGAAAAACAGGTGTCTTTCCCACAGCCATCACTTGCAGTAAAGAAATGTGCAAAGCTGTGAAAGAAAAATAAGCCTTTTCTTGGGGAATATCCTCCTAGCAGCACCCAGTCAGCTCCCAAAAAACACAATGCCAAGGAGAATACAGGTTCTGTTCCAGATTGAATGTCTGTGTGGAAGCAACTTGAAAACCAAAATTTTGTGTTTACACCATCAAGAAGCGTAGTTTTTTTCTGCCCCCCCGTAAGTCTAAGGGTGTACTGCAGCCTGAGGACAGAGCGATAATAAAGACTAGATGGCTTCTAAACACATCAGCTTTTGGAACATGAAGCCAGTGATTATGACAGGCTTTTCAGCCATATTTCCCTTTTCTTCCTGTTGAAGGACATCTTCTTGCTGCCCCCAGGGCTGGAAAGTGGCACGGAGGGCATGGAGCTGCACACACGGCAGGGGCAGCACGTGCAGGCTGTGCTCTGCTCAGGTTCAGACCGCCCCTCAAGAGCGACACACAAAATTCCTCACAAGCAAAATTTTAGCTGAACAGATTAAATACAAATGGGAAATCTCCTTATTGCATCTCTCAACAACAGCCTCCAACAACTTGTTAAAGTTAACTGTACAAAATTTTGGAGAAAGGAAATAACTAATATATGTTGCTTACATGATACTGAACTGCTGTAATACACAGAGCACATTAAATTTGACATCCTGGGAAAATGAAAATCTATACTCAGGTGTGCATAACTCAGCAAATTGATGAAAAACTTAATTCACAAAAATTATATCTTTAGCTATGATGGAATGTAAGAAAATATACCTCAACCATGAGATTTTAAGACCAAATATTTTTTTCCTGTGTCTCCAACTAAGACAATTTATTTACTTGTCATCCTGTTGATTCATTCCTAAGAAATATCATATGCATATATGGAGGAAAAGGTTTTTTTTTATTATTATTATTTATTTCTAGTGCTATAAAAAATGTTTCCAGCTATCCACAGACTTGGAACAAGGGAGGCAGCGTGTGATGGATTAGTGAACAGAGTGCAGGTGAAATGGTCAAACTTGCATGCCAAAGACAATTTATCAGGGAACTTCCACAGCTCTGCAGCACCTCTCGCTCACACAGCTCTTAGCGGTACACTGTTTGCAGTATTTACTTTATCAGTATTTTTCACTGCAGACTACCTCCTCTTTTCAAAATCAAAGGGCTGCTCAAGTCACTTTTTCTTTCCTGGCTTCTCTCGGTGCTTGCTCAGCCCCACCTGTCCTCCGGGCATCCCCAAGGATCCAGCGGAACTTTTCACCCATCCCCAGGCAGGATTCTCCATGCATCAAGAATGGTCATAGCCAATAACAAGCAGTAATTAGACAGGGCCAAAATTAATTCATAGTGATTTTGATGACTGGGCTTAAATGTTACATGTCATTTTGTGACCAGAACATGCCATTATGCTTATATATAGCTTAGCACATGTAATATCCAGGGAACACGTTGAAATAAACAGCAGTTAAGCAGTGCCTAATATCATGTACGGAGATCAGTCTGTAGATTTCTTGTGGGAGCATTACACTAAACCCTAATATTGATGTAAGGTTAAAAGATATTCTAAATCAATTGATATTTAAGGCTGCATTGCTGTTAGTGTGTCTGGATAATGCAAAAACCTTGTTAACCCTCATGTATGGATCTTTAACTTGAAAATGTTACCTCAATTTGATACTAGGAAAAGACATTTAGTATTATCAGCAGTCTTTTAGGCTACTGAGAAACAGCCATAGAGAGTATTTTCGTCTTGAATAGCATGGGCTGGAACCCAACACACATAAACTAACCAACTTCTGTTATTTTCAGTGGAATACATTAACACTGGCAGAGAACCTAACTCTATAGGGAACACAATTGTTTTGGGAAAAAGGGAAATAATTTTTTCTATTTCATTATGTTTTGTCTTGGTTCTTCATTTAGACCACAAGAGCTCAGCTTTGCCTGGAAAGGTTAACCCTGACATGGCTGTACCATAAAGGAGAAAATGCTGTAGCTCAATCAATGTAAAGCCACGAGAGAAGGGCCAGTCTTAGTGGTTATCGGCACAAGAAAGGGACAGATGGTTTGGTTTCATTCCTCCTGCCCTCTCTTATTCCACCTGTCCCCTTCCCTGTGATGAGCTGGGGGCAGTGAGGATGCTCACTGCCCTGATCTGCTCCCTCAGACACTCCTGAAATTCATCTGCCCCTGGTACTTTTGATTGTTCCTCTGGGGAACAGCAGAGGACTCAGAGGAGGAATGACTTCATTGTGCCACCCCAGTTTTCTTTTAGGGTCCCTAGGTATTTGCTGTTTTCCCTCCCAGGCTGTGTTTGAGATCTGCAGCACTCCCTACCTCCTCTGCTGCTTCACATGGTGTTTACACTTCCCAGCCTCCGAAGAGGGTTTAAATTATTTCCTGTTTCTTCAGTCTGGGATGTGGTCACCCGGCTGTCTCTGATGCTTCCACTCCAGTAAATACCATTATGGTTTAATGACCCTCTATCATCCCTCTCTTGAGGGCAGATAGTGAGTCCGCACACATGGAGACAGCTAAAGATACACAGCTTCATCAAATCTCCTCAAATCCATAATTTATACACAGGGAAAATCACCAGCCATCTAACCTGATTAGGTTTTCTTGCCCCACTTGCAAGAGAGAGAGATTCTTCCAGAACTATTTATAAAATCAGTGAGAGGTGAACCAGGCACCTACCTTATGAAGGGAATTGTATCTGAAACTATCAGATGGGCCTTGAGGTGCTCGGGAACGTGCCTAAATGTCTTGCTGTAGAAGAGCTAACAGGGTGTGGAGCCTTTTGCTCTGTAACACAAACTTGAATTTGTTAACTTTTTTCTAAATTCAGTATTGAAAAAAAATCTCAGACATTTTAGAAACAGATCCTTTGCTTTGAGGATGATGGGACCAAATGCTGAACTTCATAATTTAAGGCCTACAACAAACTCACAATGGTGAAAGCACCACGTTCATTGGTGAGGCCAGGTCTCCTGCCCTTTTAACTAAGGATAGAAGCTTTGTGTGTAAACCAGAAACTGCATTTGTCAGGATAAGAAGATACACGAAACTTTGCATGTTTTAATATATACACTGCTCTTGCAGTGTTTTTAAAAGCAATACTGCCTGAACTCCGCAGTTCATGTCATTTTCAACTCAACTCTTAACATTTTTTCAACATACAAGAAAATATTATTGCAGCTGAACACAGAATGCCGTACGTTTGACTTTGTGCTGTGCTCTAAGGACAACATCTTGCATGAAGGAGAAAGCCCTGCAATATTGCTAGCCCCAGTGCAAGGCATGGTGCTGATTCTGCACAGCTCAGCAGCTCTCCTGTCACCCTCCCTCCAATGTCATTTCTCTCCTCTGGTGACTGAACAGACAGTTGTGGGACTTGGCATTAACTGCAGCTGCAGTTGCTCCATTTTACTTGAACAAAGAATTAGAAAACCCTTTGTAGGCTTTATCCGGTCTTTCACACGTTAGACCAGTTCTGTCCCATGAACAACTTGCAGGTGACTACATCGGACAGTCTCAAGTCAATGTTCCTGATGGAAATCTAGGTCTGTGTATTAGCTTCATCCCGTATTTTACACTAAAACCCATAAAGATGAAAACTGCAGAAAACCAAGTTTTATAACACCTGCTACCACAAATGCAACGTCTGACACATCCACTCAAATTTAGTTATTGACCAGTATCTCACAGTTCAGAAGTTCCAAAAGGGAATAGCTTTATCCTCACTACAGCTAACTAGGAGCCTTGCTTAGTATTAACCTCACTTCCAGCAACCAGAGGCATTTTGTTAACTACCTGCAACATGGAGACACTGATTGGGCTCCGATTCTTCAGCTGGGAGCCTGAAGCATGAGGTGTGGTGCAAAGAAAGGTCTCTCTGCTCAACACACCTACCTGTGTCCATGCCGCCATGATCTGTGCACAGAGATGTCCTCATCTGTTAGGACCCCACTTTTCCCTTACAGCCAGAAGGGTAAGTTGCCATGCCAAACCTACTACATGTATGTAATTTCATGTCATTTACTGAAATCTACCAGGTAAATAACTCCACAGAAAAATAGCAAAGATCAGTAACATCCTAGTAACTCTTCTAGGCTGAACATTGCCACTTACTACCAAATATTGTATATTTTTTAGCTTATGCAGAGATTTTATTAACATACTTAGACAGTAGCTAAATGCACCTTTTAAGTCTCCCTTCATGCTATGAACTACTCAAGTTCCGTGATCATTCATACAGTAGCTTACCAGTGCATGTGACTGCTGCTCCCAAATTCCTCCCTGTGGTCTTATACTTGATATTTTTCCATGTCCAGCACATCTTCCCTTCTCAGCATGAAGCTGTTTCTCTGTTTCATTTGACCACAGTCCTCTTAGACGTCTACTGCCTTATTTACATTTCTTTTGCAGAGCACTTGAATTTCATTCCCTTGATATAGGGTTTCCTTCTGGCAAGCCTTAAATTTGTCTTCTTTAGTCCGTTTGTCAACTGCCTAGGATAGTCAGCTTCTGTAAATTCTGCCATCTCCTTTAAAGTCTACAACACTGCGTTTTATACCTTGCCATAAGACATACTTTATTTCTTTGGTATCCTTCTGACGTTTCCCTCTCAACTTTAAATCAGTGGTTTTCCCTATCCAAAACCAGGCTGATACTGCTGCAGCCCGTGGCTTTATAACCAAAACTCCTTTATAGGTTCCTTGAGAATATGTATCTTTTAATTGTAGTGAAACAGAACTCTAACAAAGGCTTTCTGTGCAATAAATACAGGCAGGGCTTACCTGTGATTTACAGCTTGCCTCCTACCATACAATAAAGCTGTCTGGTGCGCCATCAGAACTATTAACTAAGCAGCATTGAGCTGAACATTCAAAAATCCTCTGATTCATTGGTTCAAAGCCAAATGTATGATGTCGGAGTCAATACATAAAATTGCAGCCAAGGAATTAACAGCTTACAGAAATCAAAGATCCCTGTCACCTCCACGCTCCGCACAGCAGAGCCCTGGGAGCTGAAGGTACGCTTTGCTTTAACACGGATATACGTTTCTTAGGGAAAAAGGCAGCAGTAAAATAGGGCAGATCTTGCATCAGTGCTTTCTCTTCACTGACTCCTTCAGCTCATTTATTGATACTTTGAAACCCAAAAGCATTAGGACTTTCATTCAGCTCATAAAAACTTAACTATTTCATGGTTCAATGTTATACCATGTAAGCTTAATCAGAAGTGACATTATCAAAAGTAAACTAAAGCAGAGAAAACTTGAAACGATATCTGTCGCTCGGCAGTAAAAGATTCAAACGATGTGCGATAAAGCCTTTAAAGCACACAGAAAACACTGCTCTCCCCTTACGTTCCTCAGCAGCTGAAGAGTACCAGCGATTACTCCATGCATTCTTTAAAGAAACCTCTTGTTAAATCATCTTTAGTTTACTTTTGAGTACAAAGTCGATCGTTTTACACTTTACTCCACCTGCTGGGTGCTCCCACCCAACTCTCTCCCCTCTTCAATTTCCACATCCACAGAAGAAGAGCACCAGCACAACGAACCCCACACCAGGCATCGGAGACGCGTGGTCGCTCACTGGACACGACAGAGCTTTACGCAAAGAATGCTGAAGCATTCACTGATCTCCCAGCCTGTAAAAGCATTCTCTTTCAGGGAAAAGGAGCCGTGTGCCTACATCACACTCACTTTTCCATACTTTGCATAATTTGATGTCTTGCTCTATGTAAGAGCAGACAAGCCACTCCTTCACTGGATGTTGCCAGGTTGCTAGCAAGGTCTTGTTGCTAACAGCACTGCTGTCACTGGGTTTCTCTCCCAATTCCTCATCATCCCTCACATGCTTTTACACAATTTAAGATCCAACCCAAACTGGCTTTCAAATGTGCTTGTTCGTGCTGGGTTTGCTAGGAACTTTGTTAGCCACCATGTGCCCAGCACATGGAGCATGTCAAGGGATTCAACCGGTGTTTTCAATAAAGCTAGGGGGGTTGCAACTGCTTTACACCATTTTACATCATTTACACCAAGGTTTTCAACCATCTTTCAACTTTTTCCTCCACGCACAACAGCACAAGGCTACCAGAATTGACTATTTTTTGTTCTTAAGCTAACCAGGATGGGAGGAGATACTACCCCATCGCTCATTCTAGCATTGAAACCAACTCAGATTTTCTGTTGAAAGTAAAGCAAGGTAAAGCGATGGACAGAAAAAGAGTATTTAGAGAATTCACACTATTTATACTGGAAAAATAATACAAAAGGAATTCTGCTAGGTAAATTTGGCAATGAGATTGTTTCATTATCAAGATGAGAAACTTATAATGTAAAAGCAAGACCTCTGTATAGGTTTGTTTTTGTGCTATTAAAGGGAAATGTACATCCTTTCCAAAGCCTGACACATTACTAAGTATGCTGTTTCTTTTGCTAATGTGATGCATGTTGAAGCAGTACCACATTTTTTTCCTCGCATCTGCTTATAATCGTTACAGAAATGCTGAAATTACAACATTCCTAAGGAAATACATTATCATCATAATGTTCACATCAGCCCTTTCACAACTGGCACTCATCGGGGATGCCTTTTATTCTGAAATGAGGGCAAGTTCTTCTTTCAATTAAGAAAAAATGCTGAAAACAAGAAACCTAAACATACTTATTGCACATGCTTAATTTGAGCTTACATTTTCCCATGAAAGCAGGAAGACTCATAATGAAACCCCAGCGTACCTTTGAAGGGCAAGATGCTAATTCCTTAGGGTATGGACCTAATATGCACTGATATTTCATCATCTCTTCTTGCTGTATGTTCCACTTGTCTTATTCTTCTCCCTTCCACTCCTTGGCTGCAGGAATACCCTGAGTACATGGGTAACCCACTATTGCTGCTTTTTTCGTGTGCTGTTCTCCTCAGACAAACCTAATGAGAATATCCTCTGTCCTCGCTGGTGAGACACTTCCATACTTCGCAGCCTGTGGTCTTCTCTGCTTTGGGACTTATTGCTTATTCAGAAATAAAAAGGGAGTTGGTTTTTTGTACCTAGCACCCACACCACAGAACATGCGACTTCTGCACCTGCTCTGGCCCTCAACTAAGAGTAGTTCTTTGTGACTTCAGAGCACTCCTGGGTTTTGAGCTCTAACCCAAAAAAAAGCAAAGTCCAAGGACAACACATTTAAACCAGTGTGCTACAAAAGCATATGAAACTAGAGTGGCATTTCCTAACATGCTGCAATGCCCCCAGATCCATACACCTGGATACAGGCTGTTATCAACCTAAAATGTCACTGTGACTCAGAAATAGCTTGGCCTCGCAAAAATCACAGCAGTACCCAAATGTGAGGTTAGTGTTAGAGGTATTATTGACTCCTTATTGACTCCTGCTCTTGGTCAAACATACTTTGGCAGGGCAAGGTGAGGATCCATGCAAATACGAAGTAAGCAGATGGGAACAGCCCAGCCCTCAGCCACTGCTGGGCACCGCAGAAGTGCAGTGCCAACTCCTTCTGCACAGCATTAGCTTAACGCGTCTTCATAAGGAATTTAAGTTGCTCCAATTTTACTGTGATAGTAAGTATTTGCAAGAAGTATTTGTAAGACAAAAAGCAAATAGCTAATTTTTCATGCAACTCTAATTTAAGTCTTCGTAATCCTCCTAGAAAGCACAGTGAGGTCTCCCTGAGCAAAGCACAGGCTTCTCTTAACTCACTTCTCAGCATCTAAATGAAACAAATCAATGCTGCTGACATTCCGTCAATGAGCCACAAAAAAAAAAAAAAAAAGTTTTAAGCCCAGTGCAAGGTACCAGATGCTTCAATTTCCCACCCCCTCCATCCCAGCTCCGTGCAGATCACACAGCTGATGGCTGCAGCAAACAGCTGCTATGTCAACAAGTAATTTCGACATCCTAGCACAGCATGCAACAGACAAAAATTCTGCTTATACCAAATAATTTTTCTCCTGCTTTTCTCCCTGATACACCTGGCTGAACGGCTCAGGCTTGCTCTTAAGGAGTTTTATTGGCGCTTGGCTCTGAGGCCGCTACCCTATGCAACAAGATCTTGAACTTTTACAGAAAGCATTTGCTCTAAAGAACAGATACTGTGCTTAAATTAATCAATTATATGCCTGGGAAAAAAAAAAAAAAAAAAAAAAAAAACATAAAAATGAAAAGGCAAAGGGAAGAGCAGGCTCTGAGCACTGCTCCGTCTCACCAGTTTGATCCGGCAGCGAGCAGCACAGCAGAGACTGGAGGCACACCACCGTGCCGCCCGCTCCTACTGCAGCACAGCAGGACCAGGCTCTGCAGCACCAGCAGGGATGCGGCCTCGTGGCTCTGTCCCTGGGGACCCCGGAGGAGCAGCTCACGATGTCGGCTGCACCCCGTGACCCAGCCCCGACCGCCGCTCTCCGCCTTTTAAAATTCAGAGGGTTGTTTTGAAAAACAACCACATGCAACACATGTACCTGCTCACAGGCTGCAGCGAGGGCTAGAGCCTGCTGTGACCACGGCAGGATGATTATAAAGGCACTAACAGAAAACACCTTAATGTATCTTTACAATCTCACATATATATATATGATATATATAATATATATATATAATAATATAATATAATATAATTATATAATAATATAATATAATATATATATATATATATAATTTCAGTACGTGCAGCTACATAGCTGCATCCTTCTCCTGTATCTACTGCAGGTTTATTGCTTTATACATGTTTTATTTAAGCATCAAATCCAGTAGCTCATAAGGTCAATGTAACAAGCATGTAATTGCCACATTTATTATTAAGTAAACAGATTCCTTCCCCATGGCCATTTATGAATCAGTAAAGACTGCAACTGAGCCTTCTAAGCACAGTCCATGGCACAAACCACTGTATGAGAAGTGTAATAACTGCACAAACACGTACAACAAATGGATGCTGAGAAATATTTACAGAGAAGTAGGAAGTAGATATGCTGCAGGGCAATACCTGGAGGACACCTGCAGCGCTTGTCCCCAAGCCAGCGGATGCCCAAGGACGCAGATCCCAAGCTCCATCCAAACCCTCCCAGGTGCCTGGTGGAAGCAGGGCCATCCGTGTTTATGGAAACAACTTCCAGGGCTTGAGCAAAAACTGTATTTCCTTAATGCAATATTTACTGCAGCAAACCAAAGCCTTGAGACACAGGAAAACATTGGGACTAAGACTGTCAAAAGTGGTGGGCAACGGACCAACATCAAGCTTCCATACAATATGCATAGCCAGTGTGTTGCCTGGGATTTATTGCATACCCAATTCTTTGTAATGGAGACTAGAATACATGTTTCAATTTTGTTTGCATGTCAATTAAATATTTCTGCATTCAGTTATTATAAAGTAAAAATTATATTATTCCATTAAAAAAAATAATGTTCTGGAACTGCACCTTTTGAGGAGATAACCGTGCTTTTATTATAACTTTATGCAAATTGCCATAGATCCATTGAATTCAATTAACTGAACCAAATTCCAATTTACGGAGAAGCCTAGTCCAATAATTCTAAAACTACATTTCTTGAACTTTTTTAATTGACCAGTGCTTACAAATCTGTCATTTCTACTTCCCCTATTGTTACACAGCTGTCAGTATACATATTTCACAGAAACTGAGATACACAAAAAAACAGGTTGAGGAGCTTTTATATCCCAGCCACATTAACAAATAGAGCCCATGAGCAAACAAAAGGGGAAGCAAACAAAAATATTCTAAATATTTATTCATTAAGAAAATGAAAACAAAGTCTTTAATTGCCTTTAAGTTCCATTCAGTCTTTGTCTCCTTAGCAATCATGTAGACTTTTCTTTTTTAATTGTTCTTTGGGTTGGATTCACTCTAGTGCCCTGTGACTTGTGTTTGTTTCTAAATGTTGGTGGCAATTAGCAAACAATTCCCTCTAGTTCTGCTCATCCCTGATGGGATGTATTCCCTTGGAGACAGGCCATCAGAGGAAGGAAGGCCGGTAACTTTACATTGTACGACGTCTCAATGATTTGTTCAAAGTGGAATGCATTGCAATAAAGTAAACACAATTACCGAAAAGAAAGCACATATTCATTATTAAATCATTCCACGCATACAGAAAGACCAACTGAACAGTAGCAGATAGATCCTGGGCAACAGAGCACTATCAGATCAGGCAATACAGGATACGAACAGCAAATCTTGCTGTTAGTCTGCAAGGACTAGTAAACAGAGCCCTTCAGCTGAGCCCTACCTTGAGTGCTGGGATGAGAATACCAGAGGTATAAATCTGGGCTCTCAGAAAGCTGCGTTACAGAAAAGGCCACTATCCTTAGATATTTATTTTTTTTTAATTTATTTATGAATTCATTTATTCACCCATTTTCTTAACACAGCCCGCCCCAGGGAATTACTGTACTTTCTATCTGAGGCAATGGCTCATTGCATCCCGGTCCCATCCTCTATAAGACAGGAAGGTAAAGCCATAGGAGCACGCAAACAACAGGATAAAATACTTGCAGAAGATTGAGCACTTCTTAGGGCAATAATGGATTTAAAATCAGATTTTAAAAGCTAAAGGAGACAAAAGCTTTTTGCAATGCTATGATACACAAGCACCTATATATATATATCATACATATAAAGAAATATATGTATATTTTCTAAGAGAAGAATCTACCAAGTATCACTTCAGCTTGGTAAAGCTGAGGATATAGAAAAAGGAACAACTCAAGTGTCAGATTCCCTTCTAGAATGTTGGTTTTTTTTTTTGTTGTTGTTGTATATGCCATTAAGGAATTACTTGTTAGGAGCACCATATGCAGAAAAACATTCAAAGTACAATCCTTATTGTTTTTACGGTTTAGCTAAGTCATCCCCAGTAAACAAGAGGAGTAAAGAATAACTTTAATTACTCAACTTCAGCAAGTTCTCCCATAAAAGATGAGAGCTATCAACTGAAAGTAGAAGCTGTATGATTAAAAAAAATCATACTGCAAGATTCCCAGAAAAACACTTATTTTTAGAATAAGAAGGAAAATTACCTTATGTGTTATTTCAGACTCTATAAAGACGACGGTCATGAAAGGGTAGATTTATTTTCCCTTCCATCTTTATGACTTACCAAATGGATCAAAGTCATCAAAGACAGAATAGTGATGCTTGACAACACTCATTCTTTTAATGCTATCCATATTTTTCTTCCATTAAGGCTTGAACAAACAACATTCCTAAGATTATCAGTAAATATTGAACAGTTAGGATAACCTGTTCATCATCCCACCAAGGCAGAAGTGTGTGTTTTCAATCTGCAAATGTTCCATTCGTTAACTGGAAAATAATCTGTAAACCAAAACAAAGCTGCATGCCAAACAAAAGCTAATGTAAGTCAGCAAGCCTCAAGATGTCACCGCTAAAATGAATGGCTTGTCCCTTTTGTATTTATTGTGTCTTTTTTAATCTACAAATCCCAAACTATTAACAGAGATGGTGCCCGCACTCAATTTAAACAATATTGTGACAGTGAGTTGTTTCCATCATCCCTAAAAGCCACTTCTACTGAAGCTGAAGTTAATGAGCTCATATCAAAGGTAGGTTTTATGCTGCCTCCCACATACTCTGTAATTGTGTATGAAAGGAATGTCACTATGCTATGGAATTACTCTTGCTCACTTTCTCAAGCAAACAAGACCTTGAATTGCTAATTGTTAAGACCATGCATTTTAGATAATTGCTGATTACGGTATTTGAAGTATAAGTGATTGTTAAATGTGCTGTTTGGCTAATGCCCAGAAAGCCAATGTGATATCATGGATAATTATAGACAGTTTAATTGCTTTGGGTCTTTTAATTGTCAAAGTACATGGATGATGAGAGAACAGATGAAACTGAAAGGGTCGGCTGAGCCAAGGTGGTGTCCAAAACTGAATGCCATGAGCTGACCCTTTGTTCACTAAAAGATGAATCCAAAACACAAAGTAGAATAAAAAGACAACGACATTTTAAACCGAAAGACCTAACCCATCCTACCTGTACAGTTAATCTTCACTTGTGAGAAATTCCTCTGTTCATCTGCCAAAAGCTGCCTCCTATTTTCTTTTCAGCCACATATATGCCCTGCAGACATGCATTCCTGCTGAGACATTGCCACTTGCCCTTGTATTACCTAGCTTTCTTTTGGTGAGCTTTCTCATTTAATCTGGTAGGAAGGGTTCCTAAGAAGAATGGGTTTAAGTCATGGCTGTGGTTAGATGTAGAAAAGCAAGAACCCACCATTTACATACATTCAAATTTTCCTAGATGGTAACGAGATTTGAGTAAGAATTACAGATTTTGGCTCATGAAGCAAGTCCAGTCAGCAGAAGGAGTGAAACAGCCTTTGTGATGTGGAGAACTTGATTTCAGCATTCATGACACTGCACGAATCTTCACCCCCCAAAATGTAAAATGTAGTGTTTATGAAATGTCACGTTGGCAGATGTGAAAACGCAAGCCCTCCTTTTACCCACAGAGAGGTAACAGTGCAAAATTAAGCCATGCAAATGTTGGCAGACATCAGATATTCAGTTTTTAAAACTTCACAATGATACTTTTATTTAAGGAATAAGTGGTCGAATTACATCATCCCTGATGACATTAAAAATGGTTGTGTTACTCAGAACGAGTCCATCGGTAAGATCTTGCTACTGCTATTTCTGATCTTGCAATATTTTTGCTATAACACCCCTGTAATCACTTCATTATAGGAGTTACTTTTTAGGAGATAGTAAAAAGATATTGCATTTTCTGGTCTTGAAGTAATCTAATCTGTGCTTTTTAAAGGTTAGATCTCCCTGTGATTTCATTTCTACTCTTAAAAGATAGATTCATCCACCTTTTCTACTACCAGATTTAATCCTAGCATCTCTAAATTCAAGATGTTAGCAGTACTGCAGTAAATGTACCCAACAGGACGCATGTAAAAGGACAACTGAAGTATTCTGGTGTAGCATCCAGCTAAGATGTCCTCACATGGGTTAAAGGACCCCTAAGTGGGGGCTTGGTGCTCTCCTGCTCAGGGACACAGTCCCCCCATGCATTCCTGCTGGAATGTCCCTTCCTTTGGCATTTATCACATTGCACGTCTGATAAGTCAAGGAATTTTGGAATACTGTGTTGTGGGAAGAAAACATCAAAGAAAGGGGAACAAAGAGCTGTCCTACTTCAAAAAATCCTAGGAGAGTTTAAAGTACAGTAAACCTATGACTTTTTAAAATCTCTGTTTCCCAACTGCCTGAATTATCTCCAGCTATGATGAATTATGTCTTCCTGCCACCCTCTCACTGAAAATATCCAAGCAACAGACCTGTCACCACCCCCTCGAGATAACATCCTTCAGTTCTGCAAATGCTCCTCAGAAAACTTTATCCATTGTCATGTTTTCTTAATTATGTTTTCACCTCTCGCTCAGTTATACTCCTCTTTGTATGAGTCTAAATGGATGCTTTTCCAACTAGCAGCTTTTCTCTGATGGTTCTTGTCCTTTTGATTGTCCAAAGGGGCTGCTATTCCCTGCTTAGTTTTGCCTGTGAAATCCTGGAAGATCATGGGGTTTCGCAGGTGTAACTAAGAAGAAATTATCCTGCAGATTCTTTATTACTGATGGAAATGTACAAGCCAGAAAGATCACAGCTTGAGCTTCAGAGCTCACATAGTGTTGGCAAAGCTAGCAGCTAGGAGAATGAAAAATACCTTTTCCTTGTAAACTGAACAGATTGAGGAACAATAAAGCATGAAATCACACACTGTACCACTTACAGACAATCCTTAGAAGCACATTTTGATATAAAATACAATATAGCTATTTTTCAATTGTCCTGGCTTGGACATTTTGTTTACAGCCGATGATACATAAAAGACTCTGAGCCTTGTTCACTTTGCCTGCAACAGTCTGTGGCAAAGCTAAAATTCTCTTCTTCATCTTAAAGCAGATTTCCTATGGAAGCACTGGTGCTTCAAGACTGATGGCAGAAAGGCAGGCTCCACACAGTTGTTAGCAATATTATTTGGAGATGAAAAGAAGGTACGGTCAGCACTGTAGGCTTGGGTCGACCTTAACCCACTTGTATCTGAATTGCTCAGTTCTCAGACCTAGACCTCGGCCTCTTGACTCTGAATTTTGAAAACCCTTTGCCACCCCAGGATCAGCAGCTTGTCTGTACAAGTTGAAAGCTTAAACGTAGCATATTTCAGGTATCTCCAAGCTGCTTTTGCTGTGAATTTTCACAGCTTTTTTCCAAATACACTTACCCTTAGACACCACCTACTTCCCAACCTCAGCAGAGCTCATCTTCCACTTTGCAGGTTGTCAAGTGACTGCTCAGAGACTTGGAAAAAACAGTCCCTGCAGAATTTTAATATAAATGTTTGTGGGTAGCTAAGAATTAGCAATGGTCTATGGTTATGCAAAAGAATGAGAATTAACCCCTTACTGAGACCTAAGGCCTCCTAAAACCTTGCTCCTCTAGGTCGTTTCCTAGTCCCTGCCACTTACAGAGCCACAGTTCCTACAGGCACTATGTCTGTTAAAAAAGCAATTTGTTATAAAAATGGGCAGCACTGATGCTACATTTGGGCAGAGTTGGTGAACAGGACTCAATATCTGGACAGTAAGTCTACTTCTACCATCCACTGCTAGTAGGACTGGTCTGTTCCAGAAACAGTCACTCAACCTGTGTGCATCTGCATCTTCAATACTGTTGTTTTCAAGCCTGAAGTTAAATACAGGACCAAAATTATTATTATTATTATTATTTTAATTTATAAAGCTCAGTACAACATCTCTGGATATAAACAGGATGATGAGAGGAATTAAAGAAAAACACCACAGAAAAGCAAACATACAGTACAGAACCAGAGAAACAACATGAAAAGCTTGCATTAATTTACTACAAAGGAAAGAACATAGGAGCTGAGTACTACTGTTTGGGTAGAACAAATGCAATGTAATTAACACTGAAGTTAACATAAATACTGTGACCCATTCACTTGAAATTAATGTATTTAATCTGTTTTTAGGGAAAGAAATGATTAAAGGATCTATTCTTCACCCTGTGCTGAATAGGAATAAAAACAGTCACTGGAAAAAATGGGTTTGGCAGAAAGCGCCTATCAGTGGTAGCAGAAAGCTGGGAAGGAAGATAATATCAGAGCAAACGGAAAGCAGAAAAATACATCTTCTAGAAAAAACTTGTGGGGCAAGCAAACCAACCACCCAAACCCTAAACAATCCACAACCTAAAAACTTATTTTGAGATTTCACTTAAAAATACTTTTCCTAATGTCACAAAGTCCCTGAATGGCAATATGTGCCTTATTAATAAAAAAAAGATCACTGAAAACATTTAAGTTCATCAAGTGACTAATGCCCATTTGATAGGAGCAGGGTACACCTGCTGTAATTACCAGGAAGATATTAGCGAGCCTTTTCTATGCTTTGATGGTTTCATGGAGCATCAGTTTAGTGCACCAAAGTGCGTGTAATAGAGCGAATTCCCCGGTGTTTTCCGCAGACAGCCAATTACAAGCTACCTGCACACTCAATGTTTTTGACCTTGCCCATAAGAACGCCTGAGCTGATGCACCGAGTCACTTCCAAGTGGTAAAGTTTTTCAACAAGCCGCCCAACACTCAGCCCTCCAAAGAGCATTCAAACATTAACATGGTAAGGAGCATTAGGAAATTTACACTAGATTATTTTAATTAATCCCTTAAAACTATACTCTTTAATTTAAATCCTTCTATCCCATTTACCCTCACTGTACTAGAAATTAAGAATGGGAAGGTATCAAATAATTTCTTCAAATGCAAAAAAACCCCTACAGAGTGAAATTTACTTCTTCGGAGCCAAAATTTCAGCATTTCCAAATAGCTATGTTTGTACTTGTGCCAAGTTATACCTATGGCTTCAGCACAAACTCGACCAAAATAGACTCCCTTTACCCACAGTCACACGTTTCTGCGGGTTATTACTGTCTGATGCAGACTGCGCTTCTTTTTTAGAAGCAGATGGGAGCTATGTGGGTCGCTAACATTTCTTTCAGCATATTGTCTTCAGAAAGCCTTCATTAGCTTTAAGACTGAGTACGGAGCCAGGCTTTCAGACAGTACTCAAAGCAAACACTATTTTTGTTTTATCCAAGTTGGCGTGTTTGACTGCCATACCTGCATACAACTTCTGTTCTGGTCATTTGTAGGAAAATGAATTGCAGTACATTTATTCAGAAACATTCCCTTCCCTCATTTTTCATTTTCCTCCTGTCAAATGCCTTCTAAATGGGAGTTATTATTGCCTTTATAATTTGTGACTTCTAAGATCCCTCAAGGTTAAACAGGAAAATTTATTTTCTGCTTATTATTATTGTGCCTTAGCTATTGTGCCTTTTGAGAACAATATTTCCTAAAGATGACTGCCTAAAATAAAAACAAGTAATAAAAATAAGTAAAAAATAAGTCCTTCAATGGACAACCCAGTTATGCAGTCAGACCAGGCGATTGCTACAGTAGGGCTTTATGCAAAAGCAGGTTTTGTGATACCTTACTGGATGTCTTGAATTCCTTAAAATCACTCAGTGCGAGGAGGTGGCATGTTTACCTATCTGCACGTATTGATTTGAGGGTTAGTCCTCTAAACTCTGTACTTATTTGTTATTACATTTCATTTTAGGAAAAGAAGAGGCAGCAGAACCTCAGCAGCACTGCCTGTGGGGAGAAGCAGCAGTCTGGGCAATGGCCCCGGCTCTCCCACTCAACCACCCAAGCTCCCCAAAAATGAATGTCCAATTTGTGGGTAGGAGTCTGCACCACTGCTCTCAGACCCAAGTGAGCTGCCCTGTGTCCCCAGTGAGCCCACTGTATTGCCACTTTTGGCTGGGCTACCCTAAATTTATTTACCAGAGTCATCGCTGGATCTTCACAGCTGCCCATCAAAAGCCAGTGGGCATCCCATCTGTAGCCCTAGAAAACACTGTACAAAGAACATGTACCCAAGAAAAGAGGTGCCATCACTGAGCACTACCCTGATGCTTTCCATGTTTTGTGATCAGAATCTTTCACAGTTTTTCTAGTTTTGCCTACATTTAAGAAAAAAGCCAACAAAAACTACTTTTTCACCCCTTCCCTGTTTGGTTTCTCCATTCTTAACATTAAAGCAACAAATTCTTTTATGTTTGAACCTGTCTTAAAAAATGACTTTTGCACTGTGCCTTTCACCAAAGGCACAGCACAACACAGCCTCCAAAGCCTTCGCAGGGAATTACACCGGCTGCTGCAACGAATTTGGTCTGCAGTATGCAGCACAGCTTCTGTTCAAGGTTCACCTTCTTAAAAACCACAGCACACAAACATTCTTGTTAACAGCCAAAACCCTAAAAGCCCACAGCAGCGAGCCAGGGACTTGTTGCACCCCACGTTTGTGTTCTGCACAGGTGAGGAACTCTTGGAAAAACAGCAAAAGAGCCAAGTACCGGCATTGGCCACTCTTCCAAATATTTCCCACCCCTACCAACTGCACGGAGCCAGCACAGGGCTCACCCAGGGTGCACACAGGCAGGTTTGGAAGGTCGCATGAACGCAGCAGTGAAAAAGTGTCAACCTTTCTTATTTTTCACTTGAAAATAATGACATGGCCTTGGTGATGTGGCAAATGCAGTAACAGACTGCCTTGGAGAATGAATTGCATTTGAATGGGGATCACAGTTACTGAAATTAATATCCAGACCCATGCAAATGTGTGTACTACTGCTACCCAAATTTTGTTAAAACAGCAAGGTCTAGCACAGTTTGACCTATATTAATTTATTTAAACAAGCACGTTCCTAAGAGCTACACCAGAAGTTACCTAGTGTGGGTTTTCAAACCTCTGTAAATACATGGAGACATTGAAGACAACTCCCTCCCACTGCAGGTGAAAGGAAAGCGTTAACGCACCTTTTTCCTGGAATGATAATCCTGCTCCTTTTAGACTCTTTTGCTGAGATTGCAACTCACTTGCCTTAGGTACTAAGCCTATGTAATTTTCTTAACCATGGGGTATCCATTTATCAGATTTGATGCTGATACCTTTTAGTTGTTTCAGCTGGAAAAAGTGTTATTTTCCAGAAAGGTTATTTAAATGTGACTAGGAATAACCAGCAAAAAAGCCACCTAAAGCTATCAATAGAACTAATGCAATACAATTTGGTGACATCTGGGAAGACATTAGGGTAAGGCAACAGCCTAAACCAAGGCATTATTAGCTGTATTTAGCAATTCGTGCTTGTCCCCATGAGTTTATTTGCAATCAGTTAGTAGAGCCTCTAATGAAAGGCCAAAAGAGAAGTACTTTTAATTCCACAAAATAAAGTCAATGAAGTTATGCTTTCTTTTAGTCCTAGTCCTCATAAGATAACTACTAGTACTTATTGGTGCTGTTTTAGGGGGAAAAAAATAATAATTTGTGGAAAATTCATTAACAAACTTCATTGGTTTGCTAGTATGGCCAAAGCAAATGACTACCACAGACTGCTAGGAAGAGGAGAAAAGGACAACAGCCAAATTTTAATTTATCCTTTTTTTTTTTTTTTTTTTTTTTTCTTAGTTTTAATGAAACCAGCATATTAAGGCCATGCTTGACTATTAAGTTTTAAAAACTATTTTAATTATAAAATAGATAGCATACTAGACTTAAATGAAAATCTTATTATGAAAAGTGTGCATCGCTGGACTACTGGCCAGCTCAGCCCAGGTGTAACTCTACTGTCCTCCTACACTTTATTTTAATAAACATATACAGTTAGCAATATATTATGCAAATCAAATTCTTGATATTAAAAAGGCATTGCACGTTTCAGTGCATCAGCTCGCGCAGGTTAATTATCTGTCTATGATTTGTATGGTTAGATCACCACGGATACACACGTACTACCAATCCCCAGGACAGCACCTCCGTCATTTGTTTGTCTTAAAACCGCCCTGGGTCCTCCTTGGCTGCAGGTGCCACGGTGGTAAGGGAAGGTGCTCAGGAGCCCTGTCTAGCTTCCCAGTCCAGCTACAGAGCTGGCAGAAGACAGAGAAGAGATTTTATTGTTAGAGTGGTCCTTTGCACTGGGCCCAGAATAAATGCAGGTTCTCATTCAGGAGAGGATCAACATTCTTCATTTTATCCCAGTCGGATCTCTAGGACAGGCATAAACAATACCTCCGGTATTGATTCAGTTATTTACCCTTTGAGGAAAGTGATATTTAACATTTGCTGTGAATATTGGTTATAGCGTTAAGAGCAATTCGCTTCAAGATCTTTCCAGAGATTATTTCCTATGCATCATGTGTGATTTCTGTCTATTAACATAAATAGGCACTGAAAATGCATTTTGAAATTACGCTTTGCCGAAAGGAATTTTCAGTGCATTTTCAGCATGCATTCCTGCCAAAGGTTGTGCGCGTGTGTTTTTAAACTGGATTTGTGATTACTCAGTTAGCAAAGAAATCATGAATGATAACCAATAGGAACTGTGCAATGCTATGAAAAATTGAATCAAGAATAAGTGATATAGAGAGGTCACGGAGTCATTTTGAATAAGTACATTTGAGATAATTATGTGCTTTAAAGACTTTCTCAGAAAAAGAGGCAAAATTAATCAGATACATTAAATTATGAATTATTAACTCAGCTCTATTAAATATCAAATAGAAAAGCTTTTTAGGATTAACCATGTTTTTAGAAATTCTACTAAATACAGAGTAGATTTCTTTGATTTAAAAATGATTTTTATTTAGACTTGAAGCACACAGGAGTTCCTCTAGGGTGAGCGAAGCTTTCCAGAAGTGGCAGATCCCTGCTGGGGCTGGGGTTTACGCTGAAGCTATGCAGATAACGACCTTAATCCTGCCACACTGAACCTCTTCAGATTATGAATTATGAAAAGCACACAGAAAACAAAGTTTAGGAGTACCTGAGGACATGGGCAGACAGACTTACAATCTCACAGGTATTGAAGAACTACTTTGAATAACATTTTTGCTGAATCTGCATATCCCTAAGCAAGCAGGGGCAGCTCAGGTATTGCTGTATTCCTCTCAAAACATATGCAGGACTTGTTTCACATCTCCCATACTGCTGTGGGTATTCCGACCAGCAGATGCAAGGTGTTTCGTTTTGCCGGGCCCCCCCCCCCCCCCCCCACATAACAGATTCCTTGGCAAAGCTCCACATGGAATTGTGCCAAAACTACTGATGAAACAAGTAGCCATGGCCTTCAGTGAAATCAATAGCACTGAAGGAATAGTGGTTGTCTCTGGACGCTGACTTTTCCTGGCTAATAAATACTTCTCCTGGCATTCCCCCAAGCCATCAGTGCAGCTCCAGCACAACAAAGGAAGACTCATTCCTCCAGCTGAACAGACTGCTTCAAGCCCTTCGTTGTACCACAGCCTCTCGCTTCCATGCTATCTATCAATGAGTTTGGCTTCTGTTTCTGCAACTGCCAGCAGATGCAAGGCAGGTAATATTTAGCAGTGCAGCCACTCTTAGATATCTATGGCAAAATGCACTGAAAACTATCCCTCTTTCCATTTCTAAATGGTTTACAGAATTACAGCAATAGCAGAGATTTTGACCAAAGTACTGGTTTTGTTAGTTATTTAAAGGTAATGTTTCTGTAAGAAGGAAATTCCTGATGGTTAAATGCCTCATCTCTCAATTATTTTGGTTTCTCCCTGCCTGTGACACAGAAATGCAGGCTGAGGAACAGCACACCGTGGTGTCAGCTACCCTGAGTGTTCTCAGCCACCTGGCTCCTCCTGAGCATCTGCCCCGCTCCACCCACCCCTCGCCACATGGAAGCCCTTCACCCAACACGCCCTTCATCCTTCTCCTTCAAAGCTTAGAAATAACTTCTTACACATCATACACTTTCCTTGCCAGTTCTCCAGTTAGCACTGACATTAAATAATTAGGCTGTTGCCCTCTGACTTTTCATCTTAATTTTCAGCAATGAATTCCTGCGTGGAGTTTGATGGAGGCAATAAGAGTATTTTCACAGCACTCCAGACAATATTGCAAAACTTGCAGCAATTTTTTATATTGTTTGATGATTCTGACACAATTGATTCTCAGTGAGTTAATCATATAATTACAAATTAGTGAATTATTCTGTACTAGAAAATTGTTTCATAAATTAGGTCACTGTCATTTATCATTATAATTTCTTTAACACATCTTATCCTTTGATCCGTTAGCATTGCTGCTCTGCCACATCAATACATGCTCTCAGTCATCACCATGGTGCAGCGAAGAAGTAAGCTCAGGGTTTACCAACCCAGCAAAATGCATTTTGCCTTCCTTGTTAGCAGGCACATGAGAACAGGCAACAGTCAGCACCAAACCTTTCCAAATCTAACTTAAAACCATGGGTTTTGCCCTGCGACTGCAGCTCCCCATGGTGGTACCTCTCCTCCAACCCATCAGCTAATCATCAGGTTTCTTGTCATCCCCACTCCTCCACTCCATTTGCTTTCAAATTTCTCTGCGTCTTTCCTTGCTCCACACCCTTCACCTCTGAGTCACGTCCCAGTAGCAGAAACTTTGTTGGAAAGCTGCACTCCTCTAGTCAAAGACACCTAACCCTAAAAGACAGCCCTCGCTGGATCCACGCACCCAGTGCAAAGTAACCACCCATAGTTACGTTCCTCACAACCAAAGGTAATTTCCAGGCTGAGACCTATTCTACATTTATTTAAGGAAGACTTATGAAGCTCATTCATGTGTAATTAAAAAATAATTGAATCAACACAAGTCAGGGAGCTGTACATGACTGAAAATACAAGAATTTCTGTCAAAGCACTGAAGACCCTGGAAGTTGTACACACGTGGATGAAGACCAGATGTAGAACGAAATACATCAGACACTAAAAATTATTTCCTATGGCTTTTCCATGCATAAAATTATCATAATGTTATCTCATAGAGAGAAGGTAAGGTGGTCACACGATTGGAGATTCACACACTATTTCAGTGAGCATATCCAAGTACATAAACCAATGCCAAAGTGTGCAGCTCTTCATTTGTCCTACACACAATGCAAACTACAGATGTCAGTCTAGTCTATAACTTGTAATTAAAAAAAAAAAAGTGTATTTTGCAGGGATATCTTGGAAACATGTCACCAATATGCCAAATTTCTGTCAGTGGCTTATTCTGGATAGCCTCTTGTACATGCCAGATAGAAGACAGACATTCCTGGCACGGGCGTTACATCTCTATTGTTTGACCCTGTTTAGTCTGAATTACATTAGTCTGGGATATTATCTCTACATTTCTCTGCTGAGATTTGTTTCAATGCCTGATCCTGGATGAACTCCAATGCCTTTATTCCAGCCCCACCACAGCTGGTTCTTCAGAAAGTTCTGCTGAAGAGAATGAAAAAACAATGCTCCCAGTGAATTTCTACTTATATTTTTGACAGACAGGACAATAAGAAAACCACTACTTCTCTTTTACAATGGAAACAAAACAGTACAACCCACTTTCCTGCAATGGCACACAGATGGATGTGCAGCAGGTGGCCGTTAGCCGGTGAGGGGAGGTGGGACAGAGGCTGCCTGGATTGACCAAAAAGAGGGCTTCTTTCACATCATAACTGACTATGAGTGCTTGGTCCAAAGCTTGTCTAACAAACGGAGAAACAATCCACCTAATCCTAAAAAGCTTTAAAAAATATTTTCAAGAAAACATTTTTCTCCCTGTGACTTAGCGTGTGGTATATAAACTGCATGACAACGGGCAGCTGTGATGGCATTTATTTATCATGTGAGAACAGCTCACGAGTTTGAGATAGCATTGTAGACAAAAACACCTCATTTCATTATTTTTTTTCAGAGCCTACTGAAATGAAATGGATGAAGCTCACTGACGTTGCGACTGAATTATATAATCCTAGAGAAGACATTAATGGCTGCTCTAAAAATCTAATTAAATTTTAGGGCACTAGTAATGCAGCCATAAGGCCCATGTAAGCCATTATCTACATTAACAAAAATTAAAGTCAAACAGTATCTATACAGTAATAATGTACCCGGATTCAAGGTCACTTAATTTCCTTACTCCCATCATTTTCTTTAGTGTTGCTATAAATATTATTATTTAATCAAGACTTCAAATTTATGTACGTTTGTTACCCTGAATGCTCTCTTAATACATAGTATTAAGACAGGAATCAATCTAAATGTTTTTCTCAATTGTTTATTTTCTTGCCTTCTACATAACGTAACTCTTGCCTTCAATATTTTAAGCAGTTTGCATACCTGGGCACAGGCTCAACGCCAGGGGCTGTCTCTTAGAGACAGTGGGGATGAGCAGGGGGACGATGGGGATAACAGCTATTCACTGAGTCCTGCTGAAAGAAAGGAGAGAGAACAATGGCTTTTACCTGGGATAGATACTGAGAAAGTTTTTCTCATATCGCTCACTTACTTCCAATTCTAATCTTGGCTGGCGCCAAGGGAAATTAAAAAAAACTCCCTCACATTTATTCACTAGGAACCTCGCCTTGTGCAGCTGCAGTCCTGAGGGTAAATACTCCAGGGAAGGAGCGAAGAGCAGGGGAAAGACAGAGCTGAAGGACAGCGTGCTTCTTCCTGGAATAGTTGTTCATTCACTTCCAGCCAACATGTCACTTTCTACATTGGTTCATAACTATTTCTAAGATATGGATAAAATTCAGTTTACACATCCAAATGATCTATGCCTTGCATATATTCTTCTTGTTTGCTTTTTCAGAAGTGACACTGCAGAAGCTCGTGCCCAACCAGAAATATCAGCTCACCAGGGAAAAGGCATGCTCTGCTTTGCCTTTCTCTCTAGCTTAAATAAATTAGTTAACTGCACAACAGCTTTTTATTTTTAATGAATGCAGCCCAAAGACCTTTCTCACTTGAAGAGAAAAATTCTGCCAGTGTTATTTCCTTCAAGCAATCATTTCACCACAGGGTATATTAGGGAGGCAAGTTTTTTCTGCTATCAGTGACAAAGTATGTTTTGTAAGCATCGACTCTTAGAAAAGATGCTATGAGATTTATATTTAGAAGATTTTAGAATTGTTCTTTTGGCCCAAAATGTTTTGGCTGGTGAACATGAGGAAGTTTAATTTCAGTTTCTAACACCTCACTTATGGCTGGCCCTGGTGCGTGTGGGGGGATGCAGGGGACGAACAGGTCCCCCCCGCACCGGCAGCATTGCAATGCTCCTACAAGCACGGCCTAGGAGCGATGATGTGAGAAATACTAACGCTGCCGACAGTTTAGAGTGCATCCATTGTGAATTCTTGCTTAATTTTGCTTGAAATGTACCACTAGCATGAAACCATAAACATTTTAAATTAAACAATTACTTTTAAAAGTTCCACGTGAAGTAATCTCTGTGATGCACTGTTGTGTTTCAAACCCCACCAAAGCTCCCTTCGTCACACAGGGAACTTTTAAAAATTATCATTCACCTTTGATTTTTCCCTCCTTTAATTCCTCATCCTTCATCCTTGCAGCCCTCAGCTGGCTGCCACTAGCAGGGAGACATGGTGGGGACTGGGAGCAGAGGAACTCCGCAGGTGCTGGTTGTTATTCCCTGCCTTGCGCCACCTCATCCTGCCTTCAGGATGGGCTGCTGGTAGCTAGAAAAGAGCCTATAAATCAACTGCAGCAAATGGAGAGGTCCCCAAATAACATTTCTTTTGCATTGCACCAGCAGGGATTGGCCACTCGTTATTTATGTTCCTACTTCAAGCTATGTTATGACTTAGGCGAATAAATTGCTTCAGTAACTTTTTGGAAGAAAGCATTTAACTAAAACCCATACCTCCCACAGTGCTGCACTTCTCAGTCTCATTTCAGCCTTGCTGGAGCTTGGTTTTGAATCCCACTTTGGGATTTTAAAAAAAAGTAACAAAATAAATCCTACATGGTTGCATTGTGAACTTCAGAGACGCAGACCTAAACACCTGGGTACCCGAGGGGGCCTCCAAAAAAGCTGTGTGTGTTGAACTGTGCTGCTGTGGGCTCCTGTGACTTTATCAACTCAGCAAGGGGCAGGCTGGAAGCAGCAGGTATTTTCAGGCACACACATTATTACCGGTCTTTAGTAAATTAGCAAATTTCAGGGTAACGATGGAAGAGTGCCTTAGTAACAACAGGTAACGCCTTTGATCCAGAATGTCCTCAAACTGCTCTCCAGCTATTACAAACCAATTTTCATTATCGTCTCATTCTCAACCCTATATTTTTGGCTATTATAACATGAATCTACAATACAAAAATGACCAGCATCGAACCTCAGCTGGCAAAGACCTGGGAGGGAAACAAGCAGGCACAAATAAACCCATGGTCAACTTTGGGTCTGGCTGGAAGCAACAGCAGCTGTCGGGGGTCATGCCCACAGGGACAGGAGGGACCTTCTGGCAGGGCAGAATGATGGCACAGCCCACGGCACTGCCACCACAGCCTGTGGCACCACAGAGCCTCACCAGGCCTGGGCGGGAGTGGGAAGCACAGCCTCCATCTCGCTCCTCTCTCCAGCAGCCCAACGAGCCCTGCCTCCAGCCACACGACAACGTTGAAGCATCAAGGGATCCCCTGTTCGTTTGTAGCTGAGGTATAAAACCAAATCAGAGATCAGGAGATTACCTCAAACTTGTCTTCAGTGCTATTCATGACGGAATAAAATTAGCATAATTTCACCTGAAAAGAAAATTCTGAATTACCTCTAAATGAGCTGTTAAAGACAAGAGATTGAAAGATCTCCTAAAGCTGCACTGTAACTTCTCAATGAGCCGCACCTTGGAGCCCCCACCAACCCCATGGTGCCCATGTGGGCACTAAAGATAACATGCTGAGGACATAACTGTGACCTGGCAATTTATTTTTATTTAATAAGTTTCCAACTTTATATCTGACAGGTTCCCTGTAATATTTTCTATTTGAAAGAGATAGTAATGTACAAAAGGCATTTTGAGCACTCCAGATATAGGCTATTTTCCCTATACCAAATGTAAAGCTCTTTGAAAAAGAGGGAAAAATACCTTCACCTTTTTCAAGATGCATGCTTCTCTACCTGAGCTCCAAATTGGTGAACAGTTATGTTATTCCCCAGAGACTACAAAAACAGAGCCAGGTTTATTTCTGAGCAATCATCCTCCTTGCCCCCACCAACACTCTTACGTGAGCAGAGCCCAGCCCTGCTCTCAAGGCTGAGAACTGATGGAGGTTTGTGGGCCAGACCCACTCCCACAGGCTGATGACTGTCCCGTGCAGGCTCCGAGCACTCCCGTAGGACGGTCCCACATCTTCTACCACAAGAACTGCCCCACGTCTCCCCCTGTACCTTGGTTCTGCCACTTGCTGCCAAGCAGGGCCCCAGATCCAAGTTAGGTGCTGGCAGCACGTGAGAGAAATGCTCGGCGTGACTCGCTCTGTAAAACGCGTGTTTCTGGGAAGACATGCTACGCTTCGTCTGCCACGTCAGCGGGGCTATTTGCATTTCAGGCCTCTCTCTCAGCCCTCTATTAGTCAGATAAGAAATGGAACATGTAATGTATTACACACATATCACACATCTTTCGGTAATTTGCTCCTCAGCTCTCCCCGAGACTCCTGAAATTCTCACACAGAAAGATGACACTGGAACTTTTCTTCTTTAAAGCCCTTGCTGTAAATGCTGTTCAGCAGCGGGTCAGCAGGTTCTGCATGCTCCAAATCCCAGATTACGACACCTGACCAACATTTTTAAAAACTGAACATGAATAAAACCTTCTAGAACCAAATATTATTTAATATTTGAGTTAGTATTATTGTATTCATAATCGATAATTTCATTTACTTGCTGCTGGAGGCTCTTCCCTCTCACTTTGCACACAGAGGAAGAGGTGAGCTTCCTCCACAGGCTCATTCCTATACACCTGTTTTCCACAAATGAACAACACATGGCATCAAGGAGTGTGTGTAAGGTCTGAGCTGTCTCTGGGCTGCAGATGAACCAGGAGCCTCAGGCTGCAGAAATTGAAGATTATAAGTAGAAGCCTCTAAGAATCAAAATATTTTAATATTTGTGTGCTTTATTGCCTTCTCACTTGACTTGACAGTCTCATCTACCCGCTGCCATGGGCTATCTTTATCAATGATTGATCTTCGTCTCCCCCCCCCTCAACCTTTTGGGGGAAAGCTAGACAGAATACATACTTTTATTTTATATAATAACAAGGCTTACTGTAAAAGAGACTGCCGTGTGTTGAACACTCCATATGTGACTTGACTCACTTACAGACATTTAATATTCCTCTCTGCCTCTTGGTATAAGTGCTGGAGGGACCCCTGCAGAGGAGCAGAATACAAAAGCACCCAGCCACTAGCAGCCCGGGCCCGGGGGGCTTCTGTGGTGACAAAATCGCTAATCAGCTCCGCTAACGCAGGAGACAAAACCCATCTATATTCCCCAGCTGTCCAGCTAGCGAGGTTTTCCTTGAACCAGTGCCTTGGAAATTTTCGGTTAAATAATGCTTCTAAAAGATCGCTTTAATTTGCAAATACCACTTTAATTTTTAAATCCTGCAATGAGAAACCATGAAGTGACCGCTGAAGGAGTTACCCCTTGTAAAGCAGCACAGAGACAAGAGTGTGGAGCAGCTGCATGCACAGCTTCACTTGGGGCTGCCTTGCTTTGGAAGACATGGAATATATCAGGAGGTTAAACACCATCGAGCAGTGAGAGAGGAATACAAAAGAACAAAGAATATATGAAAATAAGGAAACTGCAGCAAGAAATTCTACTTCCCTAAGCAAGGGCAGTCCTCTCCCTCCTTGCTGGCTTATTTCACTGGCATTTTAACCAAAGAGCTAAAAGAGAAGGTGTTGTTTAACCAGGACCTGTGCTGGATTCAGACCCCAGAGCAGCAGAGTCCTGCCCTGCAAAGGGGACTGTGCTCCCAGGCTTCAGTGAAAACATTTTGGTCTCAAACCAAAATAATTTTAAGTAAAATATTTGAACACATTTACTGATTTAAGTTGTCTTTTGTGTAAAGTATAAGAAGCAAAGATTACAGAAGAAGAAGGACTCCTCTGGATTTTTTGTTAAATAAAAAGCCCAAGCCACCTCAAATAAAAGGCAATTCTTCATTCTTCCTGTCCTTTAACCTAAATACAATGCATTGTAAAATAATTCAAAACTACAGAAAAACCAAAATTAATTTTTGAAGAACCTTTTTGAAGAGCTCTTAGGGAGAAAAAAACAAACAACAACAACAACAAAAAAAACAACCTTGCTGGCTATCAGCTTTCAACCTTACACCACACTGCAGTATTTTAAAAAGGAGAATATCTGTGGGCAGATTTCAAGTTGTATAAACCACAAGGATCATAGAAATATTTATTCTCACTTTAAAAATTGTCAGGAATTTTCACTGGTTAAATTATTTGCTCCCTGGAGAGCAAGTTAGCTCACAAGAAAAAAAAAAAAAGCCTAAAAACCTATTTCTTCAAAGGAAAATGACAAAACTTGACAAAATTCTGGTCATAGCTCTGAACTTATAAATGCACTAGATACTGCCAGTACTAAGTTAGATAATTAGATAATCTAATGATTGTCATTAGATATTCCATCTTCTGCAAATTCCAAGCCAGTTCAAATTCAAAAGGTTACTGTTAAAATTATTTGGGGAAACAAATAGGAAAAAAGCTTAAAGCATCACATTCAACTTATAGTCCCTGAATAAAGGAAACCACCTATAAGTTTTCTACCCTCAAACACACAAGTCAGTTATGAAAGCTCAGCACCTTACAAGATCATTATGTAAATAACATTTAAAAGTGACTCCTAAGCTAATAGTATTAGCTTTATTCTTGCTGTAATGACCTATGGATTTCTTTTTAATATGGCCATCACAAATGCAGAGCCTGCAGATCAATTTATTTGGCTACAGACTTCACTTGAGCCCTTGGCTTAAAACAAACATCGGAAAGTTTTTATTAAAATCAACCTATAAAACATTTTTCCCACTTCTGCAGACATGCAGTTTCTTTCAGTTACACAACTTGCAATAAATTCATTTAAAAGGATTTATTTATGGGCTTTTCTTTCAAATGACTGCAATACAAAAACGAATGCAAGCTTCCACGATATATTCTGCCATATCTACATCTATTTTAAGTATTTTCTTTGAAACAGCCCAAGCAGAAAAGAATAATGAAGCAGGCTTTGGGAAAGGAGCACGACAGTTTTAGACCCCATCATAGACTCCATCCTATGGGATTCCTGAAAATTATTTGTTGATTATGGGTTTCCCAAAAGACCTCACATTATCTCCATCACCATGCCATGGTTTCTGATGTATGTCTTACAGAATATGTGCAAACCCTGCCACACACGGGAAGGAAGAGCTCTTAAAGGAGGATGCAGTTGCGGGGCTTTCTCGCTGGATGCCCAACGGCCTGCTCGCAGTGCTCCAGGGCACAGGCTCTGCTGATCCAGCAGTCTTGGCTCAAATTTGGCTATGCAACATTTCTATACTCTGCGTTTTCTACCACTTAGAACAGTTTTAAGCAGCAATAGAAATGTGGATGGCCAAAGCATTTGCTCAAAGAATCAGAGATAAGCATTATTTCCCCAATTGCACAGCAAAGTTCTGCAAGAAGAGCCAAAGAGATTTGTTTTCCCCAAGATAAAAGGGATTGCTTAAAGAAAAAGATATATTATTGAGAATAAGGTCCCTGGAACTAAATTTCTTACATGATTTTAAAAAGTTATAGTATGCTGGAAAAAAAGTTTAAATCGATCTTTGCGAGATGACCAAAGTGAATGTGCAAATCCCTTTTCCACTGAACAATAATTCTTCAGAGATGGGAATTCTTGGAAGCTATACATACTGCTCACTGGAAAGGGTAAGTTTCTTCAGGTTCATCCTAATACTGGAAAAAAACAAAAAAAACAACTTCACAGTGTTTTCAAAAAATTACTTCGCATTCACTTTATTCAAGTAAACATCTGGAAGAATGTGATCAGCGTTCATTAAAAGCTCCAAAGTGACAGGTACACAACCAGCACTAGACATTTGCACAGCTAAGCTTTCACAGCTGTAATGAATAAATGGAGCGTGTGCTCCCACACGCAGCTGACACCATCCATAACTTGTGCTTGACACTTGACTGCCCTTAGGAGGGATCTGTTTTTCAAAAATAGTTTATTTACAGAAAAAAAAAAATCATCAGAACAACCTCCTCAGTAAGCAGGCTTTGAAATGCAGTTATGAAGAAATGTCAGAAGGAAAATCCTTCTAAGTGATAATATTTATGTGAGCTGAAACTATTGCTTAGCACACACTGCCGTTTAATACCAGACAAGTTATTTTAAATACTATGAAGATGCAAGATGCAAGCATTGCTTGGGTGGGAGAGCATCCTTCAGGAAGCCCCTGCACACTCCTGTGCCAGCTGCTTCAAGATCTCCCCTGGCCAACAACCTTGGGGCAGGAGGTAAAACAATTCCTGGTCGTCCCCTGTTGAGTATCATTTTTCTCGTTTCTGATATCCAAAGCATAGCAAAAAGCCAGGTAGGAAAATCCTAGCAGTTGGCAACTAGAAGAACTAGAATATCAGCTCCAAACATCTCATCAAGTTTCATTTCAGGAAAACAGGATGAATGAAAGCAAGGGAAAACACATACCAACAAATTTCTTCTCGCTACTCCTACATGATCAACCAACTCCAACTGCCATGAAATCTAGTTACAGTTTCTAATTGCAGAAAACCAAACAAGCATGCAGAAAACAACCAATGTTTTGGATTTGTGAAGAAATCCCAAAGCAGAGGGGGAAAAAAAATGTAATTTAAGTTTTTTTTTTTGCCCTGGGCATATTATTGAAAACAGTAGCATGAAGCTCCAAAGAACATCTCTCCCCATCTCTGCAGGGAAAGCACTAAAATGGAAAAGGGTTTATTTGCTGTTTTCAGTTCTTTCTTGAGAGGTTTATTTGTCCATTTTACTCACAAAATCTCTTTTGAGGCACTTATCTGCACAAATTTGCCTTCCCCCTTAGCTGTGCCCGGCTGTGGAACACCCTTTGCTGTATCCCGTCTCATTACATCGATCAGCAACTGAAGACAGTAATCGTTTGTGATGGACACCCCCTGGGGGCTCAGCTGGAGCCAAAGTTAGCCAAACCCCTCCGGGTTTGAATCTCGTGAAATTGGATTCCTTGGAGATTTCACCGTTTTGTCAAGGTTTGGCAGCCCTGGGCAGCAAGACAGACAATTGTCTGTCTGTCCTTCCACAGCAGCCGTGTGCTCAGGCACTCTCCCATCAACGTGCACCTCATTGGGAAGGAGACGACGAAATCTGCCAGTGACAGAGGCTGAGTAGCATTATGTTCAGTCCCAGGCTTTTAAAGATAAAAATAAATAAAAACCAATTTCCTTGTTTTGGATTTTATTTCTGCATTTTCTGGATAGAACAAATATGGGACAAAAAAAAATGAGACATACTTAACTGTGAGCTAGGGTTTTTGCTTCTATGAAAATCCTTGGAGATGGATCTCAAATGTTTTTGAGAAACTCAGAAATATTTAAATGGTTGATATCTCTGCAGAAATTGAGTAAACCGAACAATTATTGCAAGCTACTGTAAAACTCAGTCTAAACTGTAATCAGATGTAGTGGCCAAGAGGCAGCACATCTTTTGCTGTCTCCAGAGTCTGTATTTCAGTTTGAGTAGAATATTTATCAAGGGGCCATTATAAACAAACCCCAAAGCACCAATACACTGCAATTTTTCTCTCCTTTAAACAGATGTGAGCAGTTGCTCAAAACACCCACCTGTATAAATTTGATTATTCCTAATTCCAACTATTTTTAGAAACTTCTTAATACTGTCTTTAAAGCCACCATGTCCTTGCCATTAAGCCTGTTGACAAAAATGAAAGATCCATGCTGAGAGCAGAAGTGGCTGGGTTCAAGCACAGGAGGCCGGGCAGGAGGACAGGGCCGCAAGGGCTAGGTGCCAGAGCTACGCCAGATAAATCTGACACCATTTCATCCCGGTTCATCTGGAATTTATTGCTACCATGCCACAGTGGGGAACCTTCCAGGAAAGTACAAAAACTTCACACAGCTCCTCAACCTCCCCACATGCTTCTCAGCGGGGGTCTGTGTAAAATAATTACGCGTTTTGCCACACACGCAGAAAAACAGTTTTCTATATCCAGACCCACAGAGTCACGAAGCAATTGGCTGGGGAGCTGAGGCACTGCTCAGCTGATCAATGCCGTGCTTTTTATATGCACTAAGATGATCCGAGCCAGCCCGGATCTGAGTGAGACCCGGTTCCCCAGCGTGGGTAACGCCGAGCCTCCCAATGCCTCTGCTGCTGCCGGGGACAAGAGGTGAGCTGCCTCCTGCTGCAGCTGGCCGCTATAAATACCAGAAGACAGTTTTGTAATTCTAAATCTTAATGCAAGAACACACAAATATTTCACATCACCCAGTAAATGGTCTGGAGATTGCAGACAAAGTCAGGCTATGAATAACTGGCAAGAAAGTCTCAGATAAGCAGACAAAATTAATTTCACCGTACCCAGAAATAAATAAAACCACATCTCCAATGCTAACACAACAGTTGGTAATAAATAACATGCAAACATTTCAATGTACTTATTTTGGTAAAATTAAAATCAATGTTCCTGTAGCAATAACTACTGAGTGATACTTACTCTGGAACAAACTGAGAAGGCTAAAATCCAGCAATTTGAGCATCAGAAAACACCACACAGTGAGAAACAGTTGGAGCTCATCTTTTATACCATTTAAAGGTCTTGAGGAAAATGACAGCCAAAAAGAAAACACCCTATGTACAGATCTTTGGGGTAAATTGATCTCAAAAAAAAAAAAAAAAAAAAAAAAAGGATTAGTGGGTATGAGGGCAATCAAACTCTTCAGGTTGAATTACAATTCCACTTAATAAATCAAACTTCCACTCCTGTAAAGGTTCATTTGATTCACCCATGCTATTCTAGGTCTATACTCATTTGATTAGTTACACTAAAAATAAATCCCACGCAACAGAACTGAGAAATAAACGATTGGCCTTCTGAAATAAATGCCACCATCAGCACGGAGAACAAGCCAATCCCACCAACTGCCAAACCCCCACAGCTCATTGAAAGAGCATGGAAAACTCCCCATCATCCAAGTCACTTTTCATTACGAAAAGCGAAGTTTAAGAACTTTTCAGAGCGGCACCCGCTCCAGCGGCCCCATCCCAGCTTCAGCCTCCACCAAGCACTGGCTCTGCCATCCCCTGTGCGAGCCTGCAGGGGAGGAAATGAACGAAAGATCTTCCAAATTTGGTTTGAGAGGATAACTATGGAGGATTATCATCTTAAAACCATCAGGAAAGGATTAATTTCCTATCATTTTCTATCTTCACTGATGTGTTGAGGTTGAATGAATTCAGCCTCATGCTCTCTACTCATGCAAGGCAATTTGAAGAGAAACCTGGTTTGCGCTCTGGTGCAGCTGTTACCATCATCTGGAGAACGGATAGCAACTGCTGGGCATGCTCCCCTTGCTGCCCAAAGTCTGCCATTACTCTGATTTAATTAGGGACCTCTGCGTTCCTGGGGTAATTTTTCCTTACAAGAGATGTCAGCTCCTCACTCTTCTTACTTTTCTCACGACAACGTCCATGGGTGACAACACGACTTTATAGCAAAAAGGCCAGGAAAAATGGTAACCTCATTTCTTTCTGAAAAATAAAGCTAAATGTCTGCTCTGACAATGGTCAGCACCCCTCTGAAAGCCAAGCCCAGCCTTTGCCACAAATAGTGGTAGCTCCCTACTTTGTTTTGACCTTTTCATTATTATGCAGCTTGATTAGCTATCTGAGATGACTGCTCACAGAAGAGAACAAAATCAGCTACTTAAAGATAAAAGATGAAAATGATCAAAGAAATGTTTCATGCTCTCGGAACGCTTTTTAGAAAAAGGAGCCACCAGCCCCCCACCAGCGAGGGGTGAGCAGCACCACCAGAGCCAGGACCCCCCCAAGCCTTCCAGGGGCACACAACAAACCCACTGTGCTAGAAAAAAGACCTCCCCAAGCTCCAAGCCTGCCAGAAATGTGCCATTTACTAGAACAACTGCACCCCATACAGATGTGACATGAGACATGCTGTCCAAACCTGCCAGCAGAACCAGCACAGACATCCGCTGAGAAGTAACCACAGCCTCTCGAAGAAGAGAGACAACAGCCTGCTGCAGGGCAGCCAAATGCAAAGACTTTTGTCAAAAAAGAGATGTGCATTTGCTCGTCGTTAACCTTACTGCAAGTCTGGCACGAAAGCATGAGAGAGCAAAAGGGGTGCTCCAGATCCAGGTGAAGACTGCCTTGTCCAACAGCAGGTTCATTCATAATTTAAAGAGAAAGCATTTGCTTACGTATTAACTGAGCAGCAAGTAAGTGAATAAAATTCAGTAACAAGATGCAACATCTTTAAGTCATTATGGAATTTGTACTTGACTTGGGAATCCCTAATGCAGCAAGAGCAACGTTGCAGCAGGCAGCATCCCAACACGAGAGCATTTAGCATGACGGAGCAACTCCATGCAGGGCTCTAACACTCACATTTCAACTCCAAAACAACTGCATTATTAGGCTTGATTAGCTGGTGTTGGTGATTAGAGAGTATTTCACAAGGACCACTTGAACCTGGAGACCCAACACTGAAGCAGCAAAGTAGAGGAGGAAATGTGCCAGAGCAAGGACGGGGACAGGCGGGCATGGCTTTGCACAGCTGCCTTTTTTTTCCATTCAGATTTTATTACTCCAAGCCACAGACCCAGATATGTGCACTGAAAACTCCCTGCATCTATTATGTCTATTTATTACATGAAACCACAGCGATGCTTTACCAGTCCCTTTCACTGTGCTTCCATTAGCAAAATATTGGCCCGACTTCCTCTCCCACTCCCCCAATGACAATTATAAAATATACCCCCTAACTACTTCTGTTTTTTAAAAGTACATTTTCCTAATATTTAATTTATAAATCATTTCCCACATGTATTAGTAATAAATGTTTAAAGGCGGCAGACAGGAATACAACAGGAAAGCATAATGCTTGCTGTTTACTAGGAGGCCTCATTAAAAAGGCATCAAGAGCAAGGAAAATAAAAACAACCTTGTGAACCTTTGTAAGTGGTCTCAAGAGAAGCGTAACAGTAAGGACATCAATGCAGAAACGTCCCGGCCCCTCCCAGGGTCAGGGGCTGGGGGGAACAAGAAATGATTTTGCTGTACCTTTTGCACTCCTGCAGTTCTTACAGCACCCTATATGTGGGATGTATCCTATACATTTAAACACAAACTTTTAATATTTTCTTATACTTGTAATATCTCCACAGATCAGGTACTCGACGCTATGATATGCAAAATCATTCTGAAATCCCCCTCTGTTCAACGAATGATTTTATGGGCAGAGAAGCTACCTGCTATTTTTAATTACTTTGACTTTTTGTAAGTTCTGCTGTAGTTTCTGTGGTTCCCTCCTCTGTGTGGCTGGGTGCAGCCTGTTGCGTACTCCTTGCAAAGTCTGCCATCCACATTTGGTCTCCATTTTAATAATGACAATGGATGGGTTTGTGATTTTAATTCGCTGTTTGTAGAACACACGAGGCAAATAATTAGAAACACAATTTTAGCAAAAGAAAGGGTTAACCCACCTCTGAAATGAGCTGCTAATTCAAGCAGCCTATCCCCCTGCCAGCCAGCTTCCAGTTAAACACAGATGTCACTTGCAAGGCTTAATTTTTAAACCAAACACAGCACACCATTTATTACCGAGCAGACTTCAAAATTCATATTTAAACCCAACAGGTCCCAGAGGCTCCTTTCAGATACTTCTGGGCTTCCCAGAAGACTCATGAAAGTTGATTAAACTAAAAATTGCATTTCATTTTCCTGTTTTGTTTGCATTTAAATTGAGAAACTTGCAGCTGGATAATAGCCATATATTTTCTCATGTACTTCCACTCCAGCAATAAGCATTTTGTCATGTTTTCTGTCACCTAAGTATATACTTGTTACTGCCTCTCCGAATACAACTGGTTCTTTGTGCCAAACTGCACCGCAGAAACCTGAGTAAGGCATTCCTAATAGGTTTAATTTGTGAGATTCAAAAGCCATCAAAGCACGATTATTTGTCACGTCTTCATTTGGAGACGCAGTTCAACGCGTGATAATTCCAACACGCGATAATTTCCCTTGCACAAATTAATTTTGTTTCAGACCTCCAAGTTTGGAGGTCCCTGGGTGCAGTCTGGATGGGTTTCTGCTCCCCAAATCCAGCTGCAAAAATGGGATGCGGGCCCTGGCCGGGGTGAGCCATGGATGGACAGAGGGACGGACTGACTGGCGGGCGGTCACACCACGGAGCTGTGCATGGCAGCAGCGGGAACAGCAGCGCTGGGTTCCCAGCGCAGCCTGGGGTCTTTCAGCAGCGCCGCTGGGAGCTCCCACCAAACACAAAGCCATGTCCCCATCCCTTCCTTTGGCTATTTTAAAACTCCTCCGGAGGCTGACCTGTGTATGCGTTGTGTTCTGCAGCGAAGCCCCAGGAAGCTCCCTTAGCTCCTTCTGGGGATCAATGTCCCCAGCCTGTACTCAACTGCAACACACCTGATTAAAGCATCTTTGTGCTGCTAGTTCTCACCCACATTGCATGAGAAGAGCTTCTCTGGCCCCGTGCTCAGGGCCAAACCCCACGTCTGCTGCTCACAGCACTTTTGCCAGCGAGCTGTGGCCAGCAACTGGATGGGGGCAACAAAGGCGAATTTCAAGGACCCCCCAAAAAACTCTTAGGGACATATCCAAAGGCATCATTACCAGCACTGCAGCCCAGCCCAGCAGGGCTGGGTACCAGCAGCAGGCTGGCAGCTCCCAGCCCGTGATGGAGGCGCTCTGGGGACTTTGCTTTGGCAGCCACCAAGGCGGCTCTGCGGGCACAGACACAGCCCTGGTGCCAGACCAGCAACACGTGTGTGGCAGGCTGGAAATTGGGCTATCCATTACCACTGCTCTTGCACTTCTCAAGGGGATTTATTTTGGGTATAGTACACAATCGAGGTGGCAGGTAGCTGCCCCCCACCCAGCCTTGGCCCTTCAATTCCCCACCCTGGAGGAGCCACGCGTGGCCCAGCCCCACTGCTGCAGCCAGGGGCGGGTCACGGCTCTTCCCCAGGAGAAAAAAGAGAAGTCACCCCCTTAAAAACACTGATGAGAAAAAGCCATCCCAATTTGTTTTCATCTATTTAAAAGCCTGTAAACTTTAGTGTTATTTATGGGCAGATGGGTCTGCTGCAAGCTGATGCTCTGCAGAAGGCTCACCAACACTTGTGCTCCCCCGGAGCAGCCTTAAATTGCCTTTACGACCTCCCAGCACTGTTCTGGTCAGTTCTGCTGCGCTCCTTCTGCATGCACCAGAGCCTCCACAGGGAGGGAATATCCTCGGCACTACCTGACCAAGAAGTTAACTCAGTTGGTACAGGACATACTCAGCTTAACAGAATCGTGTAAGAGACTTATTAATTTCCCATAGGAAATGAGCGTTTTGCAAAGATATGGTACTTAAAAGTCAGGTAAGGAGCAAGAAAATTAAAGAAACTTTAATTCACAGCATCACCTACCAAATTCTTCCCCATCATACACAACCATGAAAGCAAGAATGGGGGCAGGAGCTCGCTCCCTCCCCAGAGTTGTGTAGCCTGGCTCATCGGAGCCGCATGCTGCTCAGTGCCGCCAGACAGCAGCAGAGCTGCCGCTGTAAATCAGAGGCAAGTGGCAGCAGCGAGATTGTTTCAGTCCCGCGGAACCATCTCAGGTAAAATCCACATTAGAATTTCATTACGGTTTCTCCCTGAAATATTGCTTTACATAAATTTTGTAATATAATGCTTATTAAAACCTCGGTGCAAAAAGGGACCTAATCAGTTTCTTATTACCCTCACCCTATTTGTTTATAAATTAAAATGTATTTTAAAAAATAGATTATGATATATTGCAAGAGAGACTCCTTATTAAAATAACTTTTGATATGGAAAACAGTATTGCAAAAATACTAAAAATGTTAAAATTAGATTTCCAAATTGGACAAGTGCTGAAGTACTTCAATTTTCCGTTACATCCACTTACATTTTGCAAGATGTGATTCAATAAATCACCGCTTCACCCAACTCTGAAACAGCCAAAGGCAGATTACAGCTGGGAAGGACGGAGTTTTGGTATAGTCCTAAAGATTCCTTTCAAACACAGAATTCATTCAAACAAAAATACTTTTTTTTTTTTTTTTTACCCCCCTTTTAATTTATTGTTTCTCCTCGCCAGCCCCCCATCAGAGCACAGCTCACTGTGCATCTCCCAGACCCAATATTGGCAGAGGCACTATGAAATTAACACCAAACTCGCACAGCACAGTATTAGAGCACTACATTAGTTAGGAAGGAAAATTTTACTTACAATAACAGACTTCTTTGTATTTGGTAAACGCTACCTTTCATTCATTTTAGCTTAATTTCAAGCCTCCACAGACTTCTCTTCTTCCTAGCACCTCCAGCAGCTAAAGCCTTTGCTTTCCCAGTGCTCCCGGAGCCGCTGGTCTCCCTCGCAGTGACTCTTGGCAAATGGAGCAGCTTCAGCGTTTCCCCAAGCCCGAGCCCCTGAGAAATCCATGGGTATTCATTTCTTTGAAATTATTTCAGAGGCAGGAGCCAAAAAAAAAAAAAAAAAAAAAAAAGGCACTTCCTTACTCTGTGTTACATTTCAGAAAGTTTAAATGGTCTAATATCCTATTCCTTTTCAACGTACCACAAAGTGCTAAATGGTAAGAATTACATTACTGCCACGGCTTAGATCCTGGCTGATAAGGTGAGCCTCTTACATTTATACCGACTTCTGAAAAAGCTGTTGCTATACTGGTCCAATAATTAATAATTCATGGAGCCAAATTACAGCTCTAGAAGGATACAGACATTTTTACTAGTTCTTTCATATTCCTCTGATTTATGTATGACTAGACAGGAGACTGAGCAAAGGAAAAAAAATTAAAACTTAACACTTCAGGTCTGAAATTAAATCGCTGTTCCATGCTCACAAAGGATGGATGGAGCAGGATGTAACAAAACTTCTTCTGAGAAGAGCACATGTACAAGAATTCTGAACATCGGTTAATTTCACTACATAAAAAATAACTTTCGCAGTACTAAAATTGTAGAAACTTGGAAATATTTATCGCTAAAGGGTCTTTCCGTATCATGCAAGTGTGGCACAACACAGTAATATTTGAAGCACCTCCACAATCCTCCTCCTTTCAAGTTGTCCTTGATGAACAGACTAATTTTTCTGCCCATTGTATCTACCCTCTCCTTGCTAAAGATGCATTTTTATTGATCCATGTATAGAACAAGATTCCCCCTAAAGACAAGGATCGGTAATTTATTTTATTTCTTCCAGAAAAAGAGATGATTCATAAAATGAGTTCTGTCAATGTACCAAGTGCATTTTAGCTGACATTTTCAGAAGTGCCTAAATCCCATCTTCTAAAGGCTACAGGAGCAGATTTTGATACTAAAAAAAATAAAAATAAAAATCACCTAACGATGCAGGCATGTACTGGGGCTTTCGGAATTTCTTAGGCCCGTGTGACTTTTTACTGACTTTTCCCCAACCTTTCAGCCTGAGACCCTGGCACTGAGGAAATGTGATCCTGGACCTCTGGAGGTGAAGGAGCATTTTTAGTGCACCAGGCTCAGGTTTAAAGCACCCCAAGCAGCTTTGAATGTTTATGGTGATCTTGTTGCAATCAGTACCTTCACAATGCAAAACTGGAAAATCGGAAATTTTTCACAGCTATTTTTAAGTATGGTGTATTACTAATACTGGTTTATGAGTAATATTTAAAAGATGAAGTAGTGTCTCTTTATGGTTTCAGAGAATACCACCTGTAAGAAGCTACCACAGACTCTGAAACACCCACAGCTGGTAAAAACGCTGTCCCAAATGCCGGTACCCCTCTGTCTCACTGTTTTATCCTCTGTAGCCCAGTCAGCCAGAGCTGGCTGTTTGCTGTTGGACTCCTGCATGGACTCCTGCAGAGCTAAATCTGCCTTCTCAGCTGTGGCTGGGCTACTGAAAGCCTGCAAGAAGCGCCCATTTTTAATAAGTAGCTAAAGCCAAGAAACAGCCATTTAGCTTTCTGATCAGCATATTTTAATGCAACAAAATCTGCTTGAACAATCAGATTTTCAATGGAAACTGTGCTTCCTGGGAAGCCATCTTTTATACGAGACACATTTGAAGTGCAGAGTTTGGCAGTGCTGTGGGAAATCATCCCATGTCTAAAGATGTCTCATTGTTTGTACTCATATAGCCTGCCGATTCCCTGGCTATTCACTCAGCCTTCGTTTTGCATATCGCAAATACAAATCTCAGAAAACCTAATTAATGCCGCTAGACTGTTTCATGTGTTTAAGAACAAAATAAAATTAAATCGGTGCCAAGAAGAAAGAAACTTCTCTCTTTGGTTTTGGGGAAACTGCACAAGGGTAAAATTTTCATAGCTGTTAAAATAATTAGGTCTCAAATTGAGTTTAGTTTCCTAAGTTACTTTGAAAACTCAATTCTGTATCATACACAATCTAACAATTTTATATTACCACTATCTATTTAGATCTTATTCCGTGCTTCTACATCTAATTATATGAAGTTATTTAAGCAGAAAATACAGAATTTTGGAGTCTCCATGTTTATCTTTGTTGTACCTACATATTTACATCCACAAGTATATTTTAAAGCAAACAGGAAAAAAAAAAAAAAAAGAAGGTATTGCAGCAGGTTGTTCCACTGGAAAACAATGATCCAAGACAAATCTTTCACAAGCCTTTTGGAAAACAGATATACACCAGTACTTTCCACAGGCAATTGTTAGACATTAACTCTAATTTTAACAGTAATTTACCTGATTTTACTCTAAAGATGAGAGCACAAGAACTTTATCATGTTTGTGTTCCTTCCGAGGCTGGCCAAAGCAGTGGCCTCATCAAGTGATTCCCCCTGAATTTATACCATGCCTGGTTTGCATACCTCACACCTCCACAGCAGACATTGTACATAGCACATAAAAGCCCAGTAAATTTAAAACCCAATGCTAGGTCCTTTAATATTTTTGCATTTGTCCACAAGATTTTATTTTGCTACACCATGGATTGTTAAAATGCAACACATCCAGACAGGCTGTAGAGTCCTTGGAGATGCTCAAAACCTAGATCAAAAAGTCCCTGAGAACGTGGACCAGCTTGGAAGAGGAGGCTGGTGTAGGTGATCTGATTCCTCCCAACCTTTATTACTGATTTCAATAGCAAAACATGTAAAAGCTCCCACAGTGTCAGAGACTGGAACTGGGAATGAGCAGAAGTGGCTGCACACAGGCACACTTCCATGTTTAAAGAAAACAGACGTTCTTTGCTGATGTTCATTCAAAGAACTTGAGTTGTTTATTAAACCTATCGGTTTGACATAGAATAATTTGATGTGTTAATAACAACTGTCTTTTAGTGGACTAAAGAATGTCAACAATTTGTTTGAAGTAAAACAGACATTGATGTTCAGGTCATGGAAATATTCAGCACCCTGGGGCACTTCCCCAAACTTTTACCAAATTTTGATATTTAATCCTGGTCTCGCAGCTGGCACAGACCTGGCTGGTCTGATCCTGCTGGAAAGCGACCACGGGGAGGTAGTGGGTTAGTGGGAACTGACCGCAATTCAGCTTTAAAATCAGTTCCGTCTCCATCAGTTCCTGAGGAATCTGAAACCTTGAGTCTTTCCAGAAGACGAACGCAAACTGCAATGTAATTGTGGAGCCATCGTGACTAATAGAGAAAATGGCAGGAGGCACCTCAGCAGCAGAATTGCATCTTTTTGCAAAGCAGAAACATTACAGAAAACCTCTTATGAGAAACAGTGACCTTATCCTCAAAGCATCTAATTCAAGGTGGATTTAGATGTGTAAGTTTATCAAAGGCTTTTTCACTAACAAGTTTGTTTATGCCCTGTTTTTTCCTGGAGATTTAATAGCATTCCTTCCTCCACGCGAGCTGTATCTAGCTTGTACAGAGGGCAGTGTAGCTCCTCACTTCACACACAACAGTAATTAGAAGCTTTGCAACTGTACTTAGCTCCACTTAGGGTGATGAAAGATGCAGATGTTTGCTTTAAGTTCTGATAAGCATTCAATTTGATCAGCCTGCACAAACTCCCAGCAACTCGTACTGTGCAAAATTTCTTAAGCCACCAGTCACATAAAAGCGGGCTCTCCCAGCCGTTAGACTTCTAAAGCCTGAGATTTCTAACCCAGGCATGAGATCGTACACCATAAACATTTCAATAGCTGAGGACACATTTGCCAAAGCCAGTTGGAACCCCAGTGAGCTTCAGGAACCACTGGAGCAGCCCAGCAGCTGGTAAAAGCACCCTATGTCCTGCAGCCGCACCTCCGCTCTTATCTGCTTAAATTTACCCCTAAATCCTAAAGTCAGCAGTAGAAATGCATTAGGCTCTCAGCATGAAGAACATCCTAAATATACATCTACCATGTATGTAAGCTCGTTACCTAACCAAGCTAGTTGGCTTGAAGTTCCCGCCAGTCACACCACCGTTACAAGGGAGCATGTTAGGCACTTCTGCAGCTAGACCTTGGTCATTTTTGAAAATGTTATGACATTTCTTGGTATTATAATAAGAATTATTTAAGCTTCCTTACATTAACAAGAATCCTGCACTAATAGAATTTTCTTTTCTATTAGCTAAATCAATCAGTGCAGTAAACAAAAGCAAAGATATTAATTTTCAGTTGGAAAGTGAAGTAAAGTCGAAGTGGAGAGCAGAAGATAATTGTAGATTTACATTTTAAACAACAGCTAGCGTTCTCAAACCCAATTAAAGCTGGTTTTGTCTCTCCTCCATTTTTACTGCTGCCGTAGCTTTCTAGCTCTGAGACCATCATTGTGCAGAGCACACGGGAGAACACAGAGGGAAACCTGCACAGCCCATAAAGCTCCACACACCGCTCAAACCCACACGATGCCCAGCAGGAATAAATGACTTCCCTCTCTGGTATCCTTATAGATACTGGCATCGCAGCAGGCACGGCTCCACCTGTAAGTAGCAGGTGAGGTCCCATTTCTGTGCTCCTTCCACCAGCAAAATCATTTGCTGTCAAAGCCAAAGGACTGCATCCATCCAGGACATGGGAGCATGCACAGCGCTGCGGGAAAGTGAGCGTGCTGTCCTGTAAACATGTTTTAAATTAGTTAAATGCATTCATTTGTTGGAAATACCACACATGAGCAGTACCACACAGTAGCACATGAGCATTCATTCATAACTTTCCACCAACATGCAAGTTAAATTTGAGAGTCAAATAACGGATGAAAATCTCAAGCTTAAAAAAATTTTACCTATTCCTTGACTAAGGACATGAGGGGCACAACTGCTAACAGGGTGGTTCAGAGCAACATCTTACTTTGATTTTTAAATGGGAAACCATTTTTTTTTTTTTTTAGAACTGCTGCTAACTTCCATTCAGCCTTTCCTTTGATGAAAGCCTGAAAACGAGACCTCGGTACTGCCTCCAGGACTAACAGCATGGGCAGCGCTGCCTGGCCGCCGGGCCCTGGCAAAGAGCCACAGCTGGCTCGAAGCAGGGACTGAAAGTTTCCTCCCTCGGATGAATCTAATCTATTTATAATCTACAACGTTTCCTCTAAACAGCACTCCACCTCTTACCTTGTATCATTTTCCACATAAATGCCATGCCACAGAGCTAAAATGTATGTCCAAATAGAAAAGTGGATTTTAAAGTGAAATGTTTCAGAGACTGACCTTATTATAATCTAATCTCCAGTCATTATGACCAGAACAACTCAAAAGCAATTCCTATCATCTTCTCCACTGCAGGGTTTTGGAAGCCAGGACCCCTGCTACAAGAAAGCAATTCCTTGCTTATTGCACATCTTTTGGTTAGAAAACTGAAATACCGACAAAAGTTATTACGCATTTTTGGACTCTTCTTTCCAGGAGTAAAGGACTTCAACCCATGTTCTTGTGAAATTTATTTTGGTAATTACCATCTTTTGTATACTCTTCATACACAAATAATTTTTCTGGACCTATTACCTGGCCTCCCTTTTCTTTGCACACCACAATGTCACACTTGTCCTGTGCACCAGATCTTCCCTTCCCTGCAAGGGAGATGGGAACCGGTGCCTCAGGCACAGGTTTTGAGAGACATGGCATGTCAGGAGTCTGTTTGAAAAGGGGTAAGCCTTTTTTAGCATCATTAGGAAAACAAAACAAAACAAAACAACAACAACAAAAAAAACTGGTGTGGTTGCAAGTGTAAACATCCATGCGATTCGCACTTGCACCTTGCTGAAGAGCCACCAGGGCAGCAGGGACACAGATGTTGGGTTCCTTGCACGTGCCTTCACAGCATGTCTAGAACAGAAGTAAATCAGCAAACAGTTCAGCAGCTACAAAGCTTTTCAATACCTATTTTACTCTTTCAGTACACGTACTTATTTTCATGTGTTTTTCGCCGTCATCTGTTTGAGCTGCACACACTGCATCAGCCAGCATTTGGGGCTGAATTCTGTGCTGCTAGTGGCACCGAAACCTCCCCATGCCTGGGGACTGCCTGGCCCCAGCACTGCAGGAACCACAGAGGATGCTCCGTGACCGAGCGCTCAGAACAGAAAGGAAGAAGTCTGGCTGTGACAGAGTTTCCTTCATGTTCCCACACCCACAAAATGGGGACATGTTAAAGAAGAGGTCTTGTGAACAGCCACTGATACACTATTCACTCATAAGATAAGGCTATCTTCTCCCCCTCCCCCCAAAAATACTATCTTCCCCCATGAAAAAATGTTTTTGGATGCAATTCATGTACACTGTAAAGAGAACATTAATGCTGCTTTCTCTTAAAAGCGGTCAGATGAGGCAGCAGCATGAGCAGCAAGGATGCCTGCCTGACCTCCCCCCAAGACACACTGCCGAGCTTAGGCCAAAAACTTCCCCGCCATGCAGCTGAGGGCATCAGGCAGGCCAGCATGACATGCAACGCGGGCAAAACTGAGACAGAGCACGGCCAGGACAGGTAGACACTGCTGAGCATCCTACTGAAGTCATCTGCATTAAGACACAAGCGGGTATTTATGTCCCTGATGCTCAGATAGCGAGGTGCCCCATCCATTTGGTGCCTATCAGATGGCAGAGCTATCAGGGCGAAATCTTTATCTGCTTCATGTCACACCGCTGGATAGAGTGTCTGGAATTCAAGCCTTCCGGCGGCCCTTTTTCTATTTCAGGACACTGCAATGCCCCGGTGAGGAGCAGAAGGCGGGCAGAGGGAAAGGCAGCGGCTCAGCAGCCATGTAGGACAGCAGCAGCGATGTCTCCCCCTGTGAAAGGCAGCAACGCCTGGACCAGCAGCAGCCCTGAGCACAACCTCGCTGCACCAAGGAAAAGGCTCAAGGGTTGTTTTTCCCATTGACACTAAGTATTTTCAGTATTTACAGAGACACGATGCTGTATCTATTTCTGCTCACACCTGTGATAATTACACCTGACTGATACGGTAATTATTTTTTACGATGCTGTTAAAACACCACATTTTACCATGCATAAGAACATCTTCACTTTCCTGTGATTGACAGAAGTACACACTCCTAGAAAAACATCTCTACACTGGTCTGACTCAACCAGGTTCCAAAGCAGTCCCGAGTCATTCAAATCTTTTTGTGAGATGGCAACAAGGCACAGCGGAAGGGATAGAGCCGTGCTGACAGGTGGGGGGCTGTGAAAGAAGATGTAGGTAGAAAGATGTAGGTAGAAGTCTCTGCTTTATTCCAAAATTCAAGAGTACCTTTTCCATGGTATGCATCATTTGTTTTCATCTCTGCTACTGACGTGTGGGTGCTTCTTCTGTACCATTCTTACTGTAGGTCATATTCTCATTACATTTAGAGATGTTCTCTAAAATACAAAGAACGCGAGCTTATTGCTGCCCAGTTGGTTAAACGTTTGGGGATCGGTGCTGCGTGACCCCCAAATAGGCCAGTAGAGAAGACTGGCAACAACCTGCATGAGAAAATCTCTGACTATGTAGGACGAACTACACCCAGGTTAGGCACAGCTACCAGCCCGATGAACGTCTGGAGCAAACCCAACGTATTGAATATTTTCAAGAAACCCAGGGTCAGGAAAGATTTTTCTATTTTTAAGTGAGCCATCTCACTTTATTATTTTATAGGCAGAAGTACTCAAATACAGAAAGAAACTAAGAAAACTTATGACTGATATTCTTATGGATATGCATAAATGGATTTTAATTTTATAGCCTTTAAGGCAATGCATCATGAAATTTACTCTTTCAAAGTGAATTTAAATGCATCTTGAAATTAGAGAAAAAAGGCTTTTGTTCCCATAAGATGGCAATCAGGAAATTTTATTTCCAACATAAAAGATTCCTTCTGCAAAAACTTTGATTAATTATTTTGCATCAGGAAGAATGATTCTTGTTTTAATTGTAGCAAAAATTTTCATTATTGATCAAAATGTCATTTTAAATAAGACATTACAGAACCAAAAGATCATTTCTGCTCTTTCCAAAATAAGCATTCAAAACTAAATTTCAAACTAAGCAAAATGCCATATATTGCATTGGAATGAATTTCCAATAATAGTAACTATTTTATATCGGTACAAACAAACTTTATCTTAATTAGATTGACCTTTAAAAAGCTTCTCAGGCATTTGAGAAATGTAAATACTTAACGGTATGATTCATTCATATTCTTGTTTGCTCAGACAAAACTGAGAGCTTTAAAACACGGAGCCTAAACCAGTTCCTGCGATTCGGACAGTCGGGCTTGGGATTAGGTTTGGTCTCGTCTGACTGCACGACGGTTCATGCCCATTTGCCACAGATCATGAATGCTCTTCAGATTTCTAGTACTTACCATGAGCACACCAACTATGGCGCATCTCTTCCTATTAGGATTTCTGTATTCTGCCCAGATTATTTCTCTTTGTGTGCTGACCAGGGAACAATCCCACAGGGAAGGCCCCGCACATCCACACATGGAACCTGCAGATTCTCTCTCAAAAGAGCAATTTGCTTTTATTGACGCTGAGAATGAGGAGAGATTGTTATCAGGGAATTTATTTCACTGGTTTACGAGGCTGTTTCACAGGATGTGGACCTCACATCAGAGGGTAAGAGAACTCATGCCTCAATGCTCAGCTGTGTCACCTCCTTCCATCTCTTCTGAGTGACCACTGTACAAACCTTGAGACCAGCAGAACAGCTATCATATAATCTTACTTAGCAAGTGACCGTGTACAGATATTTGGCCTAAAAACAAATATAATTTAAAAAAACAAGACTTGGTCTGAAATGAAAAAGATGGATGTATTTACCAAGGTCTTGGAAAATGAGGGTCAAATCCTTGGATGTATTAGTTGTATCCAGTGCTTCTGCACACCGTTATAAAACCAAGACAACCCTGCCCAGCCTGCCTGCTCTGTGTAGGTATGTACAATCTTCCCTTCAAAGGTAATTTGTATCCTAAGGATTCACCCGTGCCAGTACAGCTCACCAACAGCGAGAGCATCGCTGCATCCACCGTTACAGCTCTTACCTGTGTCCACCGACAGCCTGCTCTCCCTCATCACAGTGTGCGCTGGTTGTTCGCTTGAAGCTGTCAATTTAAAACATTTCACTTATGAACTTTAGCTCTAACCAGACTACAGAGGCTGTGAATGCTCCTGGCAATAAAGGAAGATTAAGGCTGGGAAGGACAAGCAAATATAATAAAAGTAGCAGTGTCTAATTGGGCAGCCTACCATAGCTGGTGAAGAGAAGTGAGCAGGTCAAGCAATCGAGAACCAGAAGAAATGACCTTAAAAAGTTCTGTCTGGGGACAGACTGCCGATGGTCTCATCAGCATTCAGCTCCACTGCCACAGTCTGGAGGAGGAAACATAATGCAGAAAATGGAAAGGAGGGAGATAGAGTAGTGGGGAGAAAAACATCTTTCTTAATTCAGCCGGGGAGGAGATGGAAACCAGCCATCTGCAGCCTTTTCCCCTTTTTTACGAGTCCTCTGGTCTGTGACCCACCTACTAATATATTTTCAGTATCACATATAATCTTTAAGAAGAAAGATTAGTGGCTTACAAAGGAAATGGTTGGTAGAAAGGCACTGTTGAATCTTTTCCTGCTTATTCGTATTGTTTCATGCTAACAGAGAGGGGCTTTGGGTGAGATTTTCAACAATGCTCAGAGGATTTGGGTGCTCAGTGATTTTCAGCAAGAGCGAGACACCAATCTGCCTTTTATGTCTTTGAAAATCTGCTTTCACTCATAAGCTTTTCAAGGCAGAGATTGTGGTTTCCTAGGTGTTTACACAGCTCCTTCTGCATTTGGGCGTTACTGCTACATAAAGCAGAGAATCGGTTCCCCTTCTGTCATCTCGTTTTGCCATCAGGTTGGTACAGCTTTTTTTTAATGAAAAGGGACTTGGGGAAGGGGGAACAACTTTGTGAAGGCATACATACACACTATTTTCATAGATGTTTACAGGTTCAGTGAGGAACTGAAAACCTCCAGACCTCTCCCCACCCCACCAGGATTGCCATTCCTCAACCAAGAAAACATTCAGACAAGAAGTATCAAGGAAAACCACTTTCTAAATTTTACTTTTAAGACTCTCCCGTGGGAGAGAAAATAAGCTGTAGGTGCAACAAGAAGTCCTATTCAGCTGATAGCACCTCTCCTGCCAGGAGGACAATGCCCTGCACTCACAGCCTCCAAACAGCAGCTGTGAACTGCAGCCCCTGTGGCCCCTTTCCAGCATCAGCTCAGTTTCAAGCCTTGAGGTAAAGGCGCACACACAGTCATTCATACACTGAAGTCATATGCCCAGACTGTTGCTTCTCAATGTCATTAGAAATACTAATTTTCAGCCGGGAGAAGCACCCAGTAAGAGAATGCTGTCCCCAGGTGAAATAAACATGCAAAAGGCAGAACCAAATAATCTCAGCAGAGGGGTTCCCTTCTACTCCTCTCAGGTTAAACTTGCAGACAAGCAGGAGGAGGTAAGCCCCTATCTGCTTTGCCACATGCCACCCTATCATACTTATCCTCAGACCAGTTAGCTCTTTCAAATGTCATTAAAACTGAGTATTTTGAAAAATGTCTTAAGATCACTGCATCTGTAGTGCTCTTGACCCATGATATTTCCGTCTATAAAAGGATTTCACCAAGATGCTATAAAAGAGCAGGCACACGCTCCATGTGCGGATATGCAAGACAGTCCTGCAAGGTGATGACAGCCCTCAGCTCCCATCAGCCGTACAGTGATGAAGATACTCATCAACTTCTAAGGTCTGCCCTGCACTAAATAAGAAAGGAGCCTTTTCCCACACAACTTCTTTATCTTCTCACTGAAGCTAACAGAAATGTAAGACCTATGCTATCATTAATGCTACCGTGCATTTTCTAATATTAATAAACAGTTAAGAAGTACTCTAACACACTGTTACCACACCTATTTTTCTGCAAGGCTTTTAAATAAGTCTATGGGCTGAAACCTGTGCAAAAGGAAAGGAAAACTGCTGTACTATTGCTCTTATGAACAGTTGTATGAGATCTATTCTGGACTCGCTGGGTCCTAAATCATCCAGAACCAATGTGACCTGTCCCCACGGCGTGACATACCCGTACCTGCCACACTGCGGGCACTTCAGCTCACACTTTGTAGGCTAGGAGTCCAGCATTTCCACTGCAGGGTCACCAAACCTCACTCTGACTTCGTTCTTCCTCCCACTCTGTGCTTCATGAAGTCTGGCTGAGATTCGAGAATATGCGATCTCGGAGGTTTTAGAAAATGAAGGGAAATCCATGTGCTCATTCTTACATTAACTCCTTGATGCTTGTTTTCACATAGGGATTATTTCAGCAAGTACTAATGATCTACAGCTTCGTGGTGCTCTGACCGCAGTTTGCTATTGAAGCCTACATTCAGCTCAGGCAAACACCGAAATCCTGAGCAAACCTGCCAGCAATAGAGCAGTACAATTACATGGGAAAACTTAAGGTTTATTTTAAAGACATCATCCTCTGCACCATATTACCAATCCATATTACCACAAAAGCATGCATTGAGATGGAGAGTTAAATTTCCCAGGTGAATTGGCCATGCATATCAGGTTTCAGGTGAAATGAATCCTTTCAGCACCTAGTACAATACTGAAAAGAGTTACAGACCATCCCAGCGCAAGGTACAGAATCTGGGTTGAGATCTCTAGCTTAAGGTTTTGGCTCACCTCTTAGCAAAATTATTTTAATACTTCTGCCTCTGCACCTGCCACCTCCAACCAAGAACTAAGTGAGTTTTCATTAAGTTACTGACTGCTAAATATATCTGTGCCAAACCACGAGACTTCACCTCCTGAGTAACACGCAAGGGGTCCCCTCCTGATGAAAATGTCTTTGGGCCAAAGACATATTTTGCTTGTATTCATACAGCCTCATCAAACATTGGTCAGGCAGACTTATGTGAAAGACCTGTTACAAAGCACAATGCTCATTAAGTAGAAAACCTTTAACAACAACAACAGTTTAATTCTCTGACATTATATTTAAGAGCTCTGAACAAAATCACAAAGAAGGCATGCCATACAGATTCCCCATTGGGCTTGGTTCCAGATAGAGGGGTGGAGATAGCATCTACTCCACAGAAACTTGGCTACAGCAGCTATGAATTTCTTTTACTGGGAAACAGAATTGTACTAAAAGTCTTGGCAACTTACACAAAACAATGCTCTGTGTATCTGCTTTGTCCCGCACATTAGAGATGCGTACATCTCAATTATTTGTTTGCTCAAGAGACTTTCCCAAATAAAGAGTAAAGGCTGGTTGAACACTGCCTCTCAGAGGGCTCTGTTACTCAAATAACACACACGGGCTTTGCAACACGAGATGAATCCACAAGCCATCAAGCTACGTAAGCAGCATGGAGTGATGTACTTCATTAACCACATATCCGGCTGGATTATTATTGCTCCAGTAACAATTCCCTCACCTATTACTCACATAAAAAAATCACAGATAGAATTGTCCGAGGAGAATGAAGAGTGCCCTTTGTTCTGCTCTGCACTGTGGTGGCAAATCACTGGCCCAGAGGATGCTCCGGTGATCAGCTTCTCAAACTCCACCCTCCCACTGTCAGCAAGAATTACATTGCTCTTTTTCTCCAGCCGGGCTCTCCCAGAGCCCTGCAACTGCCGGGACCTGCTGCTCAATGAAGACTGGAAGCTATTCAGTTCATTCACATCCCCTTTGCCTCCCATAGTCCCAGCCCAGCAAGCACTTTCGCATGGTTTCCTTAAAGCACAGACAGAACACTGCTGAGTTGCTTGGTACTACTCAGATCCTTGCATGTGTTTCAGATGAAGATGTGGGAGGGAAAAATTCTCAAAGTTATTTGCAACATCACAGCTGTTTTCACTCGAGAAACATGACTACATCATTGTGGAATTAGAGCTGTATCTTATTTTCTATACTACACCCACTAGAACATTTCTACCAGCCATGAATACAAGAAAAAAAAGTCTGCTTTTAGAGTTCCAGGAAATGTTTTCTTCTGTACAGGTGATGGCTTAAGTTGCTATTTCTCAGGCTACTTATGCCTCTCTACTTCTCTCAAAGACCTCAAAAACGCCCCATTACTTTTGGAAGAACCCCGAGATCAAATGGTTAGAGAAGCAAAACACTGCTGGACTTGAGAAATGATCAGGTTGCCAAATACAGACCATCTGTCACTGAAGTTCAAATGCAAAACTGTTATGGGCTGATAGGTTTGTTACTAAGTTGTGTTTCAGTTGCACCAAAATTCAGGCGATATTTTCAGCTGGTACAAGCAAGCAGAGGAAAGGTAACCAAAAGGTAAGGCCAAATACAAGGCTACCAAGTCCACAGCTAAAACTTCCACAAGCCACTTAGGTGTCAAGTTTATTCAAAGCATTTCACATCTATTTTGTAGTTTTGTCCATGTACTTCCTAAAGAGCTTAACAAGCAATATATGAAATATAAAACCCTCATTCCTTTCAGCTTCAGACTAGACTAATAAAAAGTCCACACTAGGTTTATTAGCATCCTCTTATCCCCACCAACAATACATCATAGACACTTGACTCTACAGTAGAAACAGTAAAAGTATTAACAGTGACCTTCTGAAATTCAGACAGAAGGGACTAGATTCCATTAGTATTCCTATTAAAACAACAGAGCATCACTGTAAATTACTGGTTATTACCAAATTAAATGGTACAGAACAGATTGCTTCTGTGTGCAGCACCCAACTCCGCGCTGCTGCTCAACCTCGCTCCTGCTTGCCAGGACAGGCTGCAATGGATGCACCACACAGTGCTGCAAAAAATAGGCCCTGGTGTTACTGAGCTTGACATCTCACACAACTAAGTGCAAGTGTCTGCTGCTTCCAAAAGATGAGGACCTCCTGGATCTTCTCACTGTTAGCAGTTACCTCAGCCTTGCACACAGGGCTACAGGGCTGCCCTGGAAACGGTGCTGGGCCGCTGTCACTTACCATGGCTAATTGTTGTGATTGTCCTCCTCAGAGGAGCTCAAATAGCTCCAAGGAAGAAACTGATGAGGTCAGTGGCACTGCCTCTCACTGCAGCTCGTCTAAGACATACGAAGTTACAAACCAGGAGAGGGACCATCAGGCCAGGCAGGATGAGACCTAGTCATGGAGGCAGGCAGGAGAGCAGCAAGCCCTTTTCCTACAGACAGCACGGCTGGAAAAAGACCCTCTGTGGGCTGCAAGGGCAACCAGCTGGCACGGCTTGGAGAGAGCATGAAGCCACGGGAACATCCTGAAGTTTCTTTACCTTACTCAGTACTTTATTAGGGCTCTGGACCCCAGAATGCCTTTGCTATTTAATAACATTTGATTATGTGATAGTCCCAAATTACACTGCACTGCTTTTTGGTTTCATTGGCTCCCCACATATGGGTTATGAAGACTTACAAGGACAAAGAGGAAAACCATCTCATACTTTATACTGTTAAGGGTTCCCAGGCATTCCCATTTATCAAGCAAAAAAGAAAAAAACACAGTTAAGTCACACCTTGTTCCACACAGGGGAAGCATATAGAATGCAGAAATGAAAAACCTGCTTTAATACAGTAGTAATATGTGTTTAGGCAGTGGCTCACTAACTTATTGCCTTGTTTCTGAAAATAAATTAGAGAATATGAATCAAGCCCCCTGAAATTAATAGGAAATCTCCCATTTGCTTCACTGGGCTTTGACTGGTGTATTAGAATGCTTTAATTGCTTTATTAAAATGTTTTTAATGTTTTTGTTTCGGCCCCCCCCCCCCCCAACCCAACGCTCTTTCATCATTGTGGTACTAAAAAAGGACAGCCAATTTCAGAGGGGACTGCAGATGTTTGAGGATTTTTATGTGATACTAACCTCTCCCTGGTTGACTTTTCCCTTCAGGTACATCTATCCTTTTATCCTGTCTCGGTCCTTTATCATACAGTAAAGATTAATTTTGAATTTCTGCTGATTGTATGATTTTGGACTTCATGAAAAAAAGCCTCTTTCATGGGGGACATTAATATTCACATTGACAGTCCTGAACATCTACTTTCAGAAAGGTTTAATAATTTTCTAAAACCTCTTGATTTTGTCACAATGAATTGTATTCAGGCTAACGTTTCTACTTGTCTTGGGCGACATCATTTACCCTGAGCCTTGTCTGGGCAATAAGCACCAGTCAAGCCCCTTATTCATTATTTCGCTAATTGTGATTCTTTTTCTATTATTTATAACAGAACTTCTGAGTAGAGGGGAAACCTGGGACAGGAGAGAAGTGGCATGGAAGTACTTTTTGGGAACTTTTCAGATATAAGCCCAAGCCTTTCTTTCACCCCTCAAAAAGAAAGAAAGAAAAAAAAAAACACAGTAGAAATGGTGAAGTAGAGGCCAGCAGTTCCAGCCTGTCCCACCGGCCTGGGATTGCACCCACTCCAGTTATTCCTCTGGGAATCAGTAACAAGGAGGAATACAGCCCTGAACATAAATTGAGGAGCTGCTCTTGACTCAGGGCCCCTTTGCCAGCCCAGGCAGCACTGCCAACAGCAGCATATCTCCCCTGCAATATGGTGCCGAGACCCCCAGCCCCTGGGGGCTCCTCACTGCACGAGCCCAGGGTCAATACAAGTTTCCTGGATTAAATATCCCATTTAAACAGGTCACAAGCTTTTGAAGGGAGGTGAAAAGCAGATGTATGTATCACTGAGATGCCTCCTTGAAGTGTGAAAAAGGTATTTTTGTGAGCTGAAGAGTTTTGCTGCTTAAGATTAGAAAAAAGATAATTTGGGCTTGGAGGAAAGAAACTGGCACATCCCAGCAGTTTGCTACATTTCCTAAAGCTACCTTTAAAACACTTATTTACGTGCCTGTCCTGAACCTGCTGTGCACAATACAGAAGCAGCCACAGGAACTCCTGCCTTCAGAGCAGGGCAGCGGGACAGCTGGCGTGAGCTGCAGCAGGATGAGAGCAAAGACCATAGGGATGCTGTGCACCCTCGGGCTGCTCTTCCCGACTGACCCTAGGGGCGAGGATGCTGCACAACAGACTAAAACCTGTTTCTTCCCAAGCCATCTTTATTTCTGGGCATCTATGAAATGCATGGAGCAGCAATAGAATTAAGCTCAGCTGCTTTTTAGATGGCACAGCACACTCTGAATGCCGCCAAGTCTGTGGTGATTTCATACCAATAAGAATGCTTTGAAAACATTCTAAATATTTTGTCCTTAAAATATTTAATAATCCACTAATTCATTATTCTGTACTGATCAAGAGATTTCAGAGAACCACACAGGAAATTTCTGTGACAAAGTTGTTAGCAGAGGGCATAGTTAACTTTCAGCAGCACCGCTCCACTGGCTTTGATCTCCCTTTGTTTCACTGCCATCAGCAGTGCAGCCCCCCCAGCCTGCCCCCTATTTTGCCCTGGTTGAGCATTGATGAGGTTAAGAGGATTATTCAGTAGCTGCATCCTACCACCTGCTCTTCTGATCCTTGGCTTTCAGGGCTTTTAATACATTGTACACATACCTTGGGCTCAGTTATTACAAACACTGATAATCTTCTACTTCCTCAAGGCTTGTTTCCATCTTATTTGAAGATAGCTGTAATTACTGATCTCCTTTTAAGGTCTAATTTCTTTTTAGTTAAAGTCAACTTTCATCTCATTACTAATCTTCCCTGTATTTCAAAGGAGACTCTAAAGTTAGAGAGTGAACATTGACATCTGTGGAAAATAATGGCATCTGTGAAAAATATTTAATTGCTTTTTTAGTATAAAAAAGATGACTTCCAAATAACTACAGCTTTATCCTGATGCTAGTGTTTAGCAGACCCTTAATTTCACTCATCTCCCCCTCATTTCCCTCTGCTTGCAGATCAAAAATGCTGTTATATCCTAGTGCTGGAAGATCCCATCTTTTTCTCCCAAAGATTTAACTTGCCTTTTTTTTTTTTTTTTTTTTTTTTTTTACTGCATTCCCATAGCCTGTTCCAGGACAACGACACCCACTTCTCAGGCTGCAGAACTCGCAGTATTGGGACATAACTTTGGTTCAGGTTTTGGGATGATCTACACATGGAAGACTGCATCGGTCATTTCATCACTGAAACAACTTTCTTCAAGTCCATGTCCAAATCAGATGTAAGAAAATGTAATGCAGTTAATTTGCTGGCCTTTTTATTTATTTTCCTTAAAAATGTTCTGCTTCCACAAGGCAAATCATCAGTTTATGGCCAAAGGGCATCCCTTCTGACAATGGAAATGCTTTTCTTATCCTAATTTTCAATCTAGTCAAAGTCTCTAGAGGTAGAACTGACATTTGGTAGCTGCTTCTTCCTCCTATCCTCTTTAATACCTCAAGAATATCTAGGTCTACTTTGGTTAAACATAGGGATAACAACTACAGTGGCTCTCTTTTTCATATGGAAAAATAATCTGTAGACTATGTGCACTAATTACATCACAAAACCATGTGTAGGTTATACAGAACTTAATTATTCCAACTCCAAAGAAATAAATTTCAAGAGACTTCTTATAGTTACAGTGCCTGACAAGCACACAGTGTACATACTGTCTGAAGGCCATCTCCCACCCCCAAAATGAATTTTTAGAAGCAAAGGTGTGAAATAAAGCAGTAAGAAAATCATCTAATCCATATGCAGAGCAAGACAATTTGATAAACTGAAATGCGCTACTCTATCTCTATTTTACATTAAGTCCTAACACAAAAATTCAGATTCACATCCTTTCCATCCCCATCTGAGCTTTACTGCATTTCACCACAAAAAGATTCATCCCCCCGCCCCCCAAAAAACATGTATTTTCTTACATTTCAATCCTCTGTAAGATTAGATGCGTCACATCAAGAATTGTCATTGACCTGAAGCTGACTGGTTATCTGCTACGAAGGTGGTATTTTAATTACCAAAGTTAATTACCATCTCCATGGAATGCAATTTCCTAACTTCATGCCGTTATAAAATGAGGAATTGAAAGTACAAGCATTGCAGAATCCACAGAAGGTCTACACAAAGGCTTCTGTATGACTAATTGGTCTGAAATTTAATCAGTTAAATTTGTTTCATGTTCCTTTGATAAGATTATCTTAATTACTTTTTACAGTATCTAAGTAGGAGAAATAAAGAAAAAACAAATCTGCTGAAGGGGAAAACTAATTCATAAGCCTAAAGGGAGAAAGGAAAATAAGGGGAGGGGGAATACACATCTGTTGATTAGGTTATATAAAGCTCAAGTTCTTACACTTCCAACATGATTTCATGTTTCCAAATACTCATGAATATATAGAATTCTTCAAAGATTTGAACTTGCACCTGATCAAATAGCCCTTTAATTTATTATTATTATTTTTTCCAAGTCCTTATCTTCTTTAAAAGCCTTTGTACGTGAACTGGCTATACAAAAATATGCCAAGTTAAGGGCAAGGATCCCAAGTCCCATCACCTTCAATACTGCCTTGTGATGTAGCGATACCATTCTGACCCTTTATGTATTCAATATTGAAGTTTATACAGTCTCTACCTATCAAGAGAAAAATATTTAAAATACAAAACAGATTTCACTTGCAATATTGAAGGTATCACAGGGACATACCAATAGAGAGCTCTGCCCTGGCATCTTGTCCCCATCCTCACGTAGTGCAGCCTCTTGGACAACAGTCTACACATGGGGGACCACCACACATGATCCTATTGCACCATTTCTTTATTATTTTTTAATGAAATTTGGGATCATTTCATCTAAATTGTCTGGCAAACTGCAGATTTATTTAGCCACAAAAGTAGCGAACAGACACCACTTCTCCCATGTTTGTAGGATGATTTAAAAGACCCCTGCAGACTGATTCCCCTCTCCTTAAAACCCCAACAGCTCTCTACAGATTCTGATTAGAGAAAGAAACCATTTTTAAAAATCAGATATGGACCCATGTGTTGCAGCCAAATCAAGTTACTCAGTGGGGTGTAAAAGCTGTTTTTATTTTGATAGAGAAGGCTTCCACTGTTTCCAAGTGCAAGTGTTAGAAGTATGATTTCTATGAAATTAAAACTGAGTAACATTCGCATTTATAGTTTTGTTTCAATTATGTCAACTTTTCACTTGCATAAGATATAGTTTGGATTCCTCGTTAGTACAATTTAAAGCAAAGCTTTATTATCTAAATGGAAAAAAATACAAAGGTTCTGCAGGGGCTTGGAGAACCTCTGTTAAGAGTAATTTCAGGTTTGGTTTCATATAGCAGAAAAACAGAAGTCTGATTTTTCAGATAACTTTTTTTAGGGCAAATAGTAACCTGAAGTCTGTTTGTTCAGTATTACTGCAGGTTTCATCTTGTTATCCTCTGACTTCTGCAGTAAAAATACCTTACGTTAACAGCAGTGAGATAATGTTTCTCAAAGAATAGACAAAAAGAAATGACAAAAGAAACCTTATCCAAACGCTCTGAAGTCAAAGAGCTATTTTCACCTACGTACATGGATGCTGAGCAAGGTCCTCTTTGAAATGAACTGAAGAATCTGAGCCGACTATGTTTTAATTACACATTAGGTATGTCCACAAACTGGAAATGACAAGAGCTCCATTGTGATTCCAAGCTTCTGCTCCTTCAGACCCAGAAATTCAGGAAATAGGCAGACTTTGAAGTGTTACAATATTTGTTCAAGAAAAATTGAATCCCAGACACATTTGAACTTCAACCTCATGGGATTTCTGATCCCTGTGATAATTAACAAAGAGATAGACTTCCAGTGGAAGACATCTTTCTCCTTGTTGTCCACAAGCTACCTATGAATTGGAAATAACTGCTACCGCTAAATGCTCCAAATAAGCTGGCAATCCCAATGTTTTTGACAACTACTCTCAGTAATTTTGAGTCTCCAGACACGTAAAAGACAGGAGTTATGCATTAATTATCCCTCAATATTCTTCATCAACTTCAAGTATAAAATTCTTAGTCAAGCTCTTGATCACAAACTTAATCATGCCTAGCCCAAACTGATTCACCCTGTTAAGTGGGATTCATTAAAAAAGGCTCTGCTATCACATCAGACTTTTTTTAATACCATGCTTTTTTAGTAACAAACAAAATCCAGTTGAAGCACTCACTGCAGGGGCAAAGGCAGCATTTAATTAAATAGGATGGACATTTGGCTTTGCCTGAACTAGACAGCTGCACAATAAATAGGAATGTTACGCTCAAGCTCCACAGTTTATGTCATGAGCTGCTTCCGAAGAACCTCACAATACCCACTGGTCTAGCAGAGAGTAGAAACGTGGTGAAGAAAAGTAATAATGAAAACTTAAAATGGATTTTATGCAGTTGTAAAAGGTAACAAGTCAGGGTAAGTAATAATCAGAAGCGTAATTACAGCTCCCTTGGGATGTTTATGCACATTGCATCCCAGCCAGCTAAAATATGGAGGAGACAGTACCTGGTACACAAGGCTCCGGTGCCCATCACGTTGCACAGCCGCAGTGCCTGGAAGCTCCTGGGCACTGCATCTCACACAACCCAGGCAGCTGTGGTCACATTTTCCACCTCTGGAAATTCTCTGGTACCTCCATACACTGCCACCAAACATCCTGGATTGAAATACTAGGCAAGCCTGTTACCAGAGATCTCTGGGATATGGGCATATACCAGGAGAATTCACTGTGAAATAACTTCTCATTTCTCTCTAGATTTTTATGCAGCCACAGGGAAGATGACAGTGGGGAGCATTACTTTTGATCACTTGGTATCTGTAAGGATGAAGCCTGTGTTATTAACACAGGGTCAATCAAAATGCACAGGTATTCAAAGTGTGCGTTGGGGTAGGAAGAAAAAGTCTTTTTTCTCTCTATCAAATGCAAGCAGATAACTCCTCCTGATAGACAGCCTAGAAATCCAGGCTGACTGTTCTGTAAATCACTGCAGTCTATAAAACAATACGAGGATAAGGTATCCATTATGACAAATAAGTACTTAATAAAACTTTGAATTGTTTTTTCTACAACTCAAGAAAAGACAAAAAGGAACTGGGAAAAAAATCACAACATGTTGACAACTGAGAAATTCCCATTCATCCAACACATGATACATTTTAAAGACAAGTGAATTCCTTGGACAATTATGAATGACTGCTTACTATGTGAGAAAATATCTTTTTAAAATTCATTAAAAGATTTATGCCACTCACGAGGTGTAGCACAAAAAGGAACTCGAAGCCTTTGAAAATTACATGCAAGCTCGTACCTGATGTATTACAGTGATGCTGTAATCAATAACAGAATTTAAGCTTAAAAGCACAAGGTCTCATCTGACAGTCCTACGTCATCTGCCCTGCCTGCACCAGCAAACTTCTGATCCATCACCCCTTCGGTAACAAGAGCCGCTGTGCCAAAGAGACATCTTTCATTGATGGGAAGGGAGGTTTTCTTAAAACCAAGTACCCAAGTAGGTTTAACAGTGCTCTTTCACCACTTCATACATGCGTAGCATCTACTTTCACATTCCAAGTTGTCTCCTCTCAGAAGGAAAATTATTTTGAACTTGCACTCATGAAGCAGAAGCAAAAGCATTATCTCCAGAAGCTCATCTCCACCACTCTGGTTAATTAAGGCACCTTCTTTATTGATGACAAAGCCCTGCCACTTTGATTTTCCAGGTCTCAATCGGGTCTATACACACTGTTTTTGTCATTAAGACATCCTACTTGGTAGGGCCTCACAGGACCTTCAAGCTAAAATTCACTTGTGTTGTGCCATTTGTTTTTGTCCAGTTGTGTTTTACTTCAACTCGAGTAGCACAGATGTTTCATTTCGAGCACAGCACAGGTATGTCTGCATGCTACAGCCCTGTCAGCCCGTTCTCTAGCCACTGCTCTCTGCTGTAGCTGCAGAAAGGGCAGAGATGTTATCTGGGATGCTAGGGCTCCCCAGACCCCGGTGGGATGGACCCCAGGGCAGCAGCTGACATTTCCCTACCTGATAACGGGGGGACAGCACACATACAACTTCTTTCACAGTGAGCTAACCTTCAGCTAATACTCCAGGGTCAGTGCGTGTCACAGACCTACAGTTCGTCAGGTAGTGTGCTACATTAACAAAAAAGCCCACTGAACCAAAACATTATTGTGTAGAAGACAATTTCTGTTTGCTGGATAATCAGCAGTAGAGGTGGTTACCTTTACATCAGGAATTAAACTTCCTATTAAAACATTTAAAAAAATAATACTTTAGGGAAATTTTTGAAATCATGCACAGAATGCTTATGGGATGAATATGAAAATTATTTTTAGAGCAGTGAGTAAAACGAAATTACTGCTGCACTTTTCTCCATCAAAAGGAGCTCTCTCTAAGTGATACGCCCTCTGACTGACATTTCATTTCGGAATTGTGTTGTTCAAATACACACATTGTGGGTTAAACTTTCTGCCTTGCCTCCATGCACTATATATAGGTGCACAGAACAGATGTATATATAGGAATGTCTCATATCTAAACTTTCTACTGTCTAACCTCATCGTGGGGGTGCAGCTTACATTTTAACACAGCTTGCTTCCTTCTCAATGCTCTGCAAGTACTTTGCATGCTTGGCATATATTTGTTTATTAATCTGTTGAGCAAAATCACTAAGAGGTAGCTCCTAAAAACAAACAAGGATATCAGTTTGTCATGTATCATTCTGCAGCACTGGCATATTTACCACTGTTCAAAAGTATTCATAACTTGATGCATCAACGGTTATTCATTAATATATAATGCATGCAATCATATATGCATTGAAAGTTAAGTAGAAAGCTTCTAATTACCGTAGAAATTTCAGGACTTGATTTTCCCAAAGTAGTATGGACCTTCCTCCATACCTTCAAAATATCACTCAGCTTTCACACTGCTAACCAGTGTGTTTTTATGTTGCACGTTCACCTCTGGCGTGTATTTTCAGTATTTGCTTGTGCAGCACTACCTGCACATCCTTCATAGCTGAAATATTAATAGAAAATTTAATCACTGCCAGTAGATGTTATGGTTGGAACCCAAAGTTGTTCCAAAGAAATAAATCTATGAAGCCTCCACGAATACATAGATCACAATTTTGCTTAGACATTATTTGAAACAATATTTCATACTCAATCTTCCCGGTGTTTGTCAGATAAAGCTTCCACTGGGCTCTGAGCAGCGAGCACAGCGCAGGCAGCAGCCAGGCTGCTATCAGCACGGTGTCACATGTGTCCTACCTAAGGACTGGTCTGACAGAAATAAAGGGAAAGACTTCCCTCAATTCGTGCTCAGGTAGGTTTTTTCATTGTCAATTAATTTAAGTTCAAAAGGCCCCAGTCACCTCAACAGGCACACATTACCACTACTTATTGTGCACAGTCTTTCTTCTGAAATGTGTGTCTAATTTGCTCTCAGAAACATCCAAGGCTGCAGCTCCTACTGTACCTCGCCAACAGACAGTAATTAGCCTATTTTCTCTCTGCTTCTGAGGGTACCAGCTCTTCCTGGCTTCAGCCAAGGTCTCCCCCAGCATTAGGCGAGACATGAAATATTTAATCCAATTTAGCTTCACACAAGAAAAATTAAGTAATGGGTAACAAAACGTACAATTAAAACCCAAGGATAGGAGTTGAGTTAACTGAATTCACAGGGAACGAGAATTTCATACAAAAGCAGAATTTGACCTCAAGTATTTAAAAATGTGCCAGCGAATACAATGCCTATAAAAGTACTTCTGAACAAATTACAAGTCTGCTTGAAAAGTTCTCTTAAACCTATATAAGCAGCAACATTCACACTTAAATCATTAATCAGCCAAATTATTTTATAGATCTTGTTCCTCATACAATAATTAAGAAGCGGTCACCAGTCATAACCTCCTTAAGGATGAGAAATTTTCCTATACAAGATACTTGTAAGTGCAGCTCATTACTCAGGTAGAGGTATTTACCAGATCCTCAGCAATGCCAGCAATTTGTCAGTAGTGACAAATATTGCATTATGACAGTAGGATAACGCATTTACATTCAAGATCTTTCTACATTACATTTGGTAAAATCTGAACACAAACAATTTTCCTCTGCAGGTCCTACAAAGCCCTGCCTGGTGCGATGCCCTAGCTTGGGCACCTTTAATGTTGCTAAAACATTATATTGTCACCTCCAGTTCCAGGCAGCTTCAGGAAGTTCAGCGGCATTGCACAGGTGTTAAAAAAACAACCTAAATTTTGTACAGGAAGGAAAGGTTATCTGGATATGAAAGTGTTTGTTTCCAGAATTCATGTTAACTTCGCCTTAAGACCAGCTGCACAGTAAAAGCTATTGAAATACAAGAGGAAAAAGATGTCATTTAAACTCATTCTCTTTTCTTCAATAACTGGTTTAATATGTTTTGGGCTTTAATCCGGCTGTCTGATACCAGCAAGCAAATGGTCACTTTATTCCTATCATTACCACAATGAATAAAATCAACCCCAGAGACTACAAATGCTTCCTCCACTGTAAGTAAACAAAGCTTAACAGGCGAGAGAGATATCCAGAGATAATCGCATCCTTGGGACATTTACTGGGCACAGTAAGTACCGCTGCCTGAATATGATTATCTTTTGATAACAAGAAACCCTGGAGTTTTGACATGGCTGTAGAAAACTCATTACTGGGATGAAAACATGAATTTATTGTTCCTGAGGATGGAGCTGGCAGCTGAGCGGTTCATTTCATGGCACTGGCTCAAGGCGACCAGCTAGGTGCCAGAGTGGACCCTTGGCTACCCCTAAGCTAAAACCACCTGGGACACCCACAAGGAGCTGGCACATCATTTCACATCCTTCCCATCAGCTCCCTTGACTGAGGTGCAGCTGCTTCCAGGGAATACGAAGTTACATGTGCCCACCAAAAAAATCCAGACAAGAGACATTAAGGATGGTCTTGTGAATAAGGCAAAAAGTTCTCACAAATATTACGACTGTATTTGCCCCCAGAGGCCTTTGGAAGAAGAGTGGAATCTCGCAACCCTCTTGTAATAAGGACACAGATAGAGCTGTACGTGGAGTGGTTTTCCTCTCCTGCCAACACAGCCTCAGTTCTGAAAGGAAACCTATCTCCTGCCAACACACTCCTAGCTCCAAAAATAAAGCCAGTCTGTTTTGGGACAACCTCCTCCCCCAGGAAATTTACTGCAAGTGAATGAAGGTCATCTGTTCCAGAACAGCCACTCCATCAGATGCTTCAAGCTATGCTAATGATGCTTTGCCAAAAAAAATGGCATAGAGAATATTTCCTAGTACTGGAGACAGGAACATACTGGAGCAAGACCAGTGAGGGGATGTTATGATGCGCTGGGGGACTGGAGCCTCTCGTAGGAGGGGACGGTGGGAGAGAGAGGGCTGGGATGGGGAGGCTCAGGAACATCACGTGTAAATGCCTGGTGGGGAGGTGCAAAGATTATTCCTAATAAAAATAAATAAATAAACAAAAATGTTCACGTGGAAAAGTGTTTCTGTTTGACTAATTTCTCATTTTAAATGAAAAACATTGCCAAAGAGTTCCCAGCACAGGCATTTAAGCATAGCGGGAAGCATTCAGGCAGGATTAGACTTTCCCCACCTGTTGCTGGGCTCACCTACAGGCACTAACAGAAAGATGGCCCAATTCACTGCCTTGAGTTTCTTGCTGGAATCAAATCAAGTTTAAGTACTGGATAACTTCCACGCAGTCAGTTCTATTTTGTTCTCCCAAACCTATTTCACTCAGCAAAATGTCAAGTGTATCTATCTGGACAAGAGGTTTTTGCATCATAATTTTCTCCTGTAAGCACTTGGACTCATACCTCTGTGTGCACCAAAGGCATGAAGGCACCTGCAGAGAAATGCCCTCTCTTTTTCTCCTTGAGGGTGTAATTCCCTTCCTGGAGCTCCAGTCTACTGAATTGGTATGATTAAGTGGTATTATTTTTAGTTATAAGTGCTTGATTTTATTTGTATTTGTTCCTGATAGTTATCCCATCAACCAAAAGGACATCCCCTCTGCAGCTCCAGGGAAACAGCTCTTCTCTGAAAACATGGAAAAGAAAAACAAACGGGGCTTTGTTCGCCAGCAGTGCAGAATGCCTCTAAGACAAGTCTGTCATGCTGCATCTGATTTTTCCCACACCTGTGTCACACCACTGCTGATTAAGGTGTCACTGTGCACGATACTAAGATACCATGAAGTGGGAACATAATTCTGCAGGTATCCGCCCACCCTATCACGTTACAAATAGCTAGTTTGATTTTTCCCACAACTAGCAAGCTTAAGTAAAGCTCAAACTGCTCTCAAGGAGCACCAGCCAGATTTCCATTCTGAATGAGACCATTCAGTTCTCCATTTCGGATTACTTCTCTTACTCAAATTCAGACTACCACAGATTTAGTCCAAACACATACGCAAAGATTTGGTAAACAAGTCTAATAAACCTTTGATTTTTTTTTCCTCATAATCCAAGAGAAATATTTTTCTAACCCTAGAGCATTTATGTTTTAGAACTGGGACATCATTTATACTTAAGATTAGCCAGAAACATCTCTAAAAATTCATAAGCAGTATACAAATGGGTTTGATGCCGGTTGTACTGAAGAATGTATGTCGTCTGCTGTAGCTTTACTCGTGATCGATAGAGGAAACAATCTGCAGCACAATCCTTCTGCCATCCAACGTGCTGCATTCAACATTTCTGTAAATTTTAGTCTAGTTCTCATTGAAAACTTTGCCACAATGTGAGAATCTTTGCAGTTCAATTAGAACACAAAGCATTCTTCAGAAAAAGCGCATGATACAGAACTCTGGTTGTATTTCAAAGACCTGAGATACACCCACGCAGAGCAGCAATTTCAAAAGTGGAGCCGAAGAAGTTGGCTTGTTCCCTGATCCTGTAAAACATTTTCCCAATTCCAAGTGAATTACTGCTAATTGCTGCCATGAAGCACACAGATAGGCAGAACTCTGCCTTTGTTTATAGAAAGCTCACCGCTCTAATCCAAATGACAAATTAAAGTTTTCCACAATATTTTAGAAAGATAATTGTGCCATCTGGGAAGCCATGTCACAGCTGTAAAAGAGTGAGCAGGCCCCACCAAGATGTGTAACAACTCCTTCTGTGCTGAATTAATTTCCACTAATATATTAATTTTGGATCTTTTTTTTTTTTTTTTTTTTTTTTTTTTTAAGAACATCTTGGGATTTGTAGCATTTTACCAGGGCTGTCTGCACAGACATCAAATGAGTTCTCTGCAACAAGAACACACAAACATCATAATCACAGCACCGGATTTATCTGAGCACAGAAGTCCATAGTTGCATTTGTATATACCATTTAGTGTCTTAGATGAATCAAGAAAGGATTCAAGCAGACAACATGGTTTCCAAGAGAAACATAGCCAGGATCTCTTTGATGCAATAAACTTTTCCACAACTCCATATATAATAAATGCTCTAAAAAAAAATCATATCAGAAGTCTTCTCTATTCTTCACAAGATCAGGGGCTTTATCAGGGAACTATGAATAGAAACTTATTTCATCCGTACCAGTTTCTTCCCTCCTGCAGCTCCGTGCCGTTCCACACTTCATAAAGGGGAGAGAAGAATTAGAGAATACATAGAATGGGTTTGTTTCCCAGTCAAAGTAAATGGCCCAGTAGGTACGGACAGCTATCATATTGAATGAAGTCTAGCACCAATGAGAAATTCCATACTTGGATAGAAATATTTGAATAGAAATATAAAATAGAAATATTTTAGCTTTGAGATAACGCTAAAAAAATGCCATCTCATGCTATTTTTTTTTTTTTTTTTTTTTGCTTAATACCCAGCTAAAGAGACCAGCAGAATCTCTGCACGTATCCACACATGGTCTAAAAGTCCTCAAAGAGCGCAGCTTGTTGCTGTCATCATGGAGGCTTGCAGAAAGCTCCTATTCAGAATGACAGCCTTCAATACCCAAGTGCCTACTCTCCAGCCCCAACAGTACAGCAGCAGACAACCTGCCTCTTAGAGGGTACAAACACCTGAACAGCTCTAACTGGAGGGTAATGGTTCATAGCCACAACATGGTTTTCTTTCAATTTTCTCATACTGGTAGAAAACCTCCGAGGACAGTTGGAGCTACTAACAAACAAAACAGGAAAAGATAGAAGATAGTGACCTTATACAGTCTTTGCTCCCCAGATGTGCTGGTCAGCTCCTAAAATATTATCATCACTCAGAGTTTGTCAGAACAGGCTTCTTGATCAACCAACAGACTTCATGCCATATTGAAAGGGTCAAGTGAGCCTCAGAGAATCATTAAGGTTGGAAGAGATGGCCAATGTTTTTAATTTTTTAAAAATTAAATCATTTCCTTTTCATATAATTCTTTATAGAGATACCTTCAAAATCACAAGGGACTCCAAGGCAGAATTAAGTGTACAGCATGCACAGTTTTCTTGGAGCAGATTCCCGGAGACCACCACCGTAAGTTTTAGAGCTACTAGAACCACTTCTCTGAAAGCTGTATGGCAGACTGTAGCAGCAGATTTGTTTTTATGAAAATAAATATACAAAAATTATTGAAGATAATTACTTTTCCACTTACACAGATTCAGCCTATGATCTAGAAATGAAAGTTATTTCCAAACCATATTAATCTAAAATTCTCGTAACTGATAAGCCACGACTTATCTCCGAAAGATTCCAAGCATTAGTACAAGATTAAGCAGTGAACATTATCCCCAGACAATGATGAGATAGAGCAACAACAACTTCAAAAAGGCTTTTGTAGAAATCAGTGGAGCCATAAATAGAGCTCTTGGCACCACCTGCATCTAGATTTTCTCCCACTGAAAATATGTTGAGAAGATTTCTTTATCTGAAGCAGCTTAAATCTAACTAGACCAGACTTTAAATAATAATAAAAATCTTTCTACCTGAGTCCAAAATCAGTGACTTACATCTAACCAGCACTCTCAGCTACTCAGAATTTGGCTGAAAGTCTTAGTGGAAGTGCCAGAAAGGACTTCTCCCAGGGGCTTATCTTCACTATTTCCTATTGAAACAGAGGGAAAGCCCAACAGCTATTAAATACTTCATCAGGAAAGCAATACTGTGTTAGAAATTACAAGGCATGAAAAGCTTCTTTGATCCAAGGACATGGTTAGCAGCACCCTGTGCAGGAGCGCATAAGAAGCCAGGGACACTACAGCGTAAACAACAAAGTGCTGCAAGGAGCTTAGCATTTACATTGAATTCTTATTAGGGCAAACTCACGGAAGCTGGGATGAACCAGCACACGACAACAGTTTGGTACGTACGAGAGCAGGATGGCACGTCCCACCAGGACTGTGAAATTTCTGTACTGGGACCTTTAACTTCCCTTTCAACAGCACTGCGTGCTTTAATCCATTACTGCCTATGCTGCATAATGCCAAGGCACAAGGAAGCACTGGTGCTACACTTCCAGGGGAAGACCTTAGAAATCCCAAACCATTTGGTCCAAAGGGGCCAAACTGTAGGAGCACAGTGATCCCTGGAGCCGGCTGTGCCTCAGCCTCCCACGGCCACACAGGGAGGAAAGAGGTCCCTCAGGGGGGCTGGTGGAAGGCTTAGACCGAATGCTGGAGAGAAGATGCCCTTAACACTACCTTCATTATGCTGAGGAAATTCATTAGTGTAACCAGGCATCACAAGCAGCCCAATGCAGACAATTTGCTTCTGTGCTTGTTTCTTTTTTCTTACCTGGCTTTGGGGCCAAACTGGAGCTTTTGGGTTGAGTTTCACAGCAGCCTTTTCAAAACCAGATCCTAAAGAGGTGTAATCAAAACTCAGTGAGTGCTGATGAAATCCAAATGGCAAGACGGGCTCCCTGGTGCACACCTGCTCCTCCTGATGAGCACTCAAGGCTCTCGCAAGGGCTGCCCTGACCAGGAGTCTCCTCACCTCGAGCCCCAGCTCCTGACCCACAGCAACCTTCAGCTACCCGACACACTGCACAGCCTTCAGCCCCACTGCTCCTGGGGACTTTTAGGATTTTTTTTCCTCTGCATTCTTCAAAAACAGGTGCAAATAAAACACCTAGAAGTGCGACGGCATCAGAATGAAGAAACGCAAGAGGTGAGGGGCTTAACATGCACTGGGAGAGCAGGGCTCGCCGGTCACCACTGCAGGAACCTGCAGTGGTCACCCACAGAAGTTTCTGAAGTGAGAGGTCAGTGGAAAATATGGAATTAAAGATGATATCATTTTGCACAAATACACTGCAACTCAAATGAAGTCATATAGGCAAAGCTCCTAACTTTTTGGGGGCTTTGCAAATCCTTGAAAGTTATTTTGACATTTCTTTGTGTACGTATAATACCTTAACAGGGGAAAAAACTCTTAATTCATGCAGAACAAGTAGGTAGATAATGTTCTTATCTATTCAGTAGGAATGTTTAGTGTCTTTTTTTCAAAAAAAACATGCTCAGAACATCTTACAGAAAGGACCAATTAACTGCAGATTTGTGCATTTTTTTTCTGAGCAGTAGCATTAATAATTTGAAAACAGTGGTATGTACAGAGCTGAATTCATACTGATAATTGATTCAGTGTAATTTATGTCAGTAGGTGCTACAGAAGGAGTATGGTATACTAGCAGATAACAGTAAATTAAAAATAGCATTTGCATAAAATTAATGTACCATTAAACTTAATATTGATAGGAGTGCACTGAAGGTCAGCAGCAAGAACTGGAGCCCCCCACCAATTTACTGGCGCAAGAAGAGTCACCTGAAAACTGCAGCATGGAAGTTCTGGAGCAAAGACAAACAAGAGGTTACCAAGAGTGACCAGAAGCCCAGCTCGGCGCTGGTGTCATGTCATTAACGACTTCAGGGAAATCGCATCAGGCTCCACCAGAGACCCTGCATTTGGCACTAGCTCTGTGGAATGCACCCTGAATAAATACAGACATTGCTAACTCCTGCAAGCTGGGGCAAGCTGCTTTGATCTTGCTGAGCTGTCACAGAAGTCACTGCTATTTGGATCTGGGAGCCTTAGAAATTGATAATACCGATTTAAGATAAAGAACATTTATTCATTAACCTAAAATGCAACCACATATTTCTAAAGCATTATATAGTTATTCCTCTGTTTTTCCATTGCTGCACTTTTTAAAAATAATACATAAGTGTATCAAAATACTCACTGAAAAGCACGTTTTCATTTTTAACCCCATGGCCCATCCACACTTGTGAGCACCCACACCTTGCCCCTTAGCCCTGCGTTGGGCTCATGCCCCAGCCCAGCTGCACCCTCGCTACAAGGCAGCGTGGGGGTGTTTCTCATCTCCCTGAGAAGCAAAGCTTCACTCCTCACACGAGGTCATTTGTTCCCAGCCCACAGAAGCCCTCCTGCATCAGGCCTTCCTGCCAGATCTCCTTGCCAGTCACTCCTCAGTCACGAGCTACCACTGCCGAGCAGTTACAATGTCAATTTCCCCTTCAATTGCAGCAAAATACCAAAATAACTGAGAAAGTTGCAAGACATTATAAAAGGTGTGCATGCAGTTTTGAACTATTCTTCAGAGGAAGGACAGTATAACTGTATAAAGTTACAGCTTTATGTATAAAAGTATAGACTTCTTGAGTTTAAATTCAGCATTTCTTATTTCTAACAGTAGCTTTTTTAATGAGAAACAATTCCAGCAATTCCCAGAATACAATTTCCTCATAAAGTGTAGTGACAAATAAGTGAGAATTTCACCCTGATCTTCCAAAACATTTCAGAAGCAAGTGAGAATAGCAGACAGCTAAATAAACCGCATCATTACGTGTGACAGTTTAAGCATGCGTTCTGCTAAATAGCACTGAGCGTCAGGTGCGGAAAGCCGAGCTGCAGGACATTGCAACTGGCTAGATTATAAGAAATGCTACGCTGTTGGTCAGGTAAATAAGAAACATTTTGTTCCAAAGTCATAGCTATAATATTAACACCAATACATCGTTCCATTCTGGGAACAATTTCTAGGAAACTTGTGTCATTTTCTAGCTAGCCAAGTTTGCACTTGGGAATTCCCTGGCACAGAGCTTTCCGTACCACGGTGACAGACTCACCACCTTGCTGAACTCTGAGAACTTCTCTTTTTCTGCATTTCTGAGAAGGAAATGTGAACAGAGGCAATGGCATCCAATTATCCATTACATTTAATGACTACAGAGACAGATCCTAATGACTGAGGGTCATTTTTTAATGTTTATTTTTAAAAATGTTTTATTTTAAATATCTGAGCAGATAACCCCACAGGTGTACCTTCACGAAGGGTGGCAGCCTCTGCCTGCTGCTGCCTGGCCAGCGATGTTCCCACTATCATTCAGAACATCACCAGCCTGCGCTGTGAAATCCTTTCTGGAGCATGGAGCGAGGCAGCCTCTTGCTGTGAAATGTTTGCTGTTGCTCATAAATATTGTAAAGGATAGATCTGAACGTGAAGAATATTTCCAAGGTCAATTAACGTAGTTATCATAGAAGGTTTGCATTCAACATCCAAACAGGGGACTTGGACTACCAGAGACAAATCAGACCAGGTAGAGCAGAAAGTCATTAGGAACAAGAAACTGGGTGAAAGCTTCTGAGCACCATGGAGTGTATTTAATAGGCAGCACCAAAATGTCAAAACAAATGAAAATGAAGCATTTAAACAAGGCGATCCTTTTCGATGAGGCGTGATGACAGCTCACTAGGACAGAGAATCACAGCGCTGGAACATCGGCAGTTTTAAAGAAATCACTGGCATGCTGTGTTTGGTTTACTGTCTCCCACCTTGCATTTTACAAACTGCATCAAAGCACGCAGTATAACAGCTCCAATTTCTTTCACAGCAGCTACACCATGTGAGAAAAATTGACAGATTAAATGGAATGTAGCTGCCAAAGCAACTGCGAACCGTGGCTGCCCACGAGAAGAAAATGATGTTCCTGAACATCACGTTAAGAAGCGCTTTTGTGATCAAATGCAACAAGAGTCCATTTCATTACAGTACTCTTGGAAAAAAGAAAGGAAGTCTTCCTTCACCCCCCTCCGTAGGCATAAAACATCGCTGCAGCTCATGTAACCTCCAGTCTGCTCATCTGAAGAGGCTGTTGAGTAGAAGTGCCACAAGAAATGCATGTACTGAATTATTTTTATATTTTTTATTATTATTATTATTGGTCATGCGTGCTTTTATTTAGACGATTTCTCAGATCTGTCCTGTTTCAAGTAGACAAAAATATTATGTGGTCCTAACAGAAATTGATGATGTTGTGCTAAATGAAGTCCCACTGCTCCGCTGAAGAGATGCGCGCTAATCTAGTCCAAACACTGGAAGTTCACTACTTTATCAACGCTGACATGCACATCCTTAAGTGCCAGTGACACAGGCATACATGCGTTATTTATCTTGCTCTGCATTCATAAGTGGACAAATTGGTATCTCAAGCATTTTAAACTCCTGCTGTCTCCTCAGAGCGTTACGGGCTCAGCAGAAGGGGCCACTGCAGCTCCAGAGGCTGCAAAATGTATGATTAGATGGACTGGATACACACAGCATGAAAAGGTGGAAGACTCCTCATGATACTGCAATAAGGTAATAGCAGATGATGCCCAACACTAGGGTGCTGCCCTGTGTTATAATGAAGATTTCATTAAAGGGCTCATAGCTCCATTTAACCAGAGGGATAAAACTTGCGATGACCCATTTCTAGGCTATGTGTATCGGCATTCCTGTGAGTGCAATTTCCTCAGCTCTTACTGAAAAAACAAGCAGTAAACAAAACACTGGTCTTTTGGGAGCTCTGACAAAGGTGGGCATGGGCAAGTTTTAATTCTCTCGAGGGGTAAGAACCCAGCTCCCACATGCGGCCTCACCTACCTGCCAGAACCAGCAGACAAGCCTGGCCAGGCAGCACAGTATCCTTTGGCATCCCAGTCTCAACTAGGAGGAAGAACAGGGTATTGTAATGAACCAGCTGCAGCGTACAACTTCAGACGGAGCCCAAGTACAGTCTTTGAAGTTCACAGGTTTCAAAGACTATGGTCCTTTACCAGCACAATAAAACGCCAGAGGCAATGCAGAGCATCCTTAGGGGAAATGGCCCAAATCCCCTGGGTGTCACTTCGCTGATTTTTATTGACTGCAGGCAGGAGCAAAACCACCCAAACTCCAGCCACTCAAGCCAGCAACTAACCTATCTACAGAAAGAGAAAACACAGGTCAGCTTCTGTAAATCTTCATGCACAGAAAGACAGGTGTTGTAATACAACTATATTCTTAATTTAAATGCACATTAGGTGTCTGAACAGAAATGAGGCAATTCCTAACCACTGTCTATGACCAGTTCCAATCCAGTCATGCTATTACACTGCACCTATCAAGAAAAGTACCAGCTGAAGCATTGGCTTTATGTTGCTCAAGTCTTTTTTTTTTTTTTTTTGGCCTTGATAAAGAAAGGATGTGCAAGGTTCTTCTCCCACTTCTATGTCAGCAGTGCGCATACATCGTCTGCAGAGCAAATATTTCCCTCCCCTCCCTCTGTATTTCTCCATAAGCTACATACACGTGCCAGAGGATCTGAATTTCAAATTGAAATGTAAACATTCAGCCAGCAACTAACTCTCAAGGTCCACTGTCTTGCCAGGATTTCGCAAATTATTTCTAACTAATGAGTTTTTTCCATTGTAAATAAGAGATAATTGGCCAGGTCATTAAACAAAACAGCATGAAAAGGTTAACTAACATTAAAAATGCACAGCAACTAGTAGAATGCTCAAATACTTGAATTATACATTAATACGGCCAGCTAGTCAGTACAAACTCAATGCTGAAAAAAATATTAAGCAACTGATTTTAGATGACAAGAGCAAGGGTATTTCAAATCAAAACAGACAATTCATTATTAACACAACCCTCCATAGCTACGTCCTTTGAGCTACAACAGGGTGCACTGAGGACGGCATGAAAGCTAGAAACTCCTCGCTTTCATCAGTTCCAGTCAGTTTAATGTTGCTTTAATGGAAGCTTCTTGTTTTGACACTTGGAAGTCAGTATTTTCTGCTTTGAATTCTCTCCATGTCACTGCCTTTATTCTTTTTTGGCCTGTGCACGCCTTAAGTGCAAACCTCTGTCAGAAGATGCCCACCCTGTCACGGCCCTGTAACCCCAAGGGCAGGAAGACAATTCAGCAGCTACATTTATTTTGATGGTGTTTTGAAGTCCTTTGGAAGCCAGTGACAATTACATGAAGTCTTTATAGGCATCATGAGCTCAGCCTGATAACACCTTGTTTCTCGTTTATCCGTAACCAAAGTGATTTACAAAGAGGAGGTCCAAGTGTACCTCTGTATACATTCCATCGAGTGAAGTCAGTTTTAAAGCATTTACGTGGTCAATTGTTTCTGAAAACCCCATTAAATAAATTCTGGAATCTGTCCTTTTCATCTTCCTGATGCTTTTTGCTAACAAACAGCTGGGACAGCACTTAAAGAACTTCACTTCTGTATGGTTCTGATGCAAGCTGGGTGGTAGGACTTCTACTACCATTTAGTTTGGGAAATAGCCATGGCTTGACAAGTGAACCTCCTCTAACACCACAGCCCAGCAGTAGTTTCACAGAACTTGTATTGATCAAAACAAAAGCAAGCCTTCACAGCCCCCTCACAAACAAATCCATCACTTCTCACAGCTTACCATGCTGGAATTAGACGTGGGTATTTTATTCAGAGTCAGGAACACTTTTCAAAAAATATCTAGAGCAATCTTATTTCAAGACTGCCATGCACATAGAAAGAAAGCAAACTTCATTTGCAGAGGCTCTTCTTCCTTTTCGCTTTGAGTAATTATTGGAATATGTAAACACACTGAAGATACACCATCGTTCATCAGAGAAAAGAACCAGTGGACATTAATACCAGTATCAGCAGAAAAACAGAAGGAATGGAAAATGTTAGGTAGGTCTTGCCAGTCATTATTCTGAAAAATAAAACAAAAGTAAGAGTATGACAAGAAAATTCAGTTGGTGTTTGGTTTTGTGGGCAACGCAGTAAGCAGGCAATCAATGCCCACTCTTTCTCTGAGATAAATGTCCACACAAAAGGTTTTTAAACCAAGGAGGAAATTACTCACAGCAATATTGAATGATGGACATTTTACATTATGTCAGAAGCAAAGGCTATTTCTTTGCTGAACTACTCTACTGAGAAACATAAGAGCTTAAAAATATATGCTTATGACACCCACAACTACTCCAAAAAGGATAAAACTCCAGGATAAAACACATTTTGGGCTAAGGATGTTTCTGAGTGCAGTCTTCATTCAAATCTGAACTCTACCCAAAACCTCCCGAGCAGTGCTCTGCTAGCGAGCTCCATGCAGCATGCACCAAGACACCCTGAGAAACAATTTCATACAAGAAACTATATGCAATAGTCCCAAGTACCAACAAAATATCGGGGTGAATCATCAGACACTTTCCTCCTCAAGGAGGATGGAAGATGCATAGCCACCACCATTGCCCTTCGGTGTCTTCTTTCTTTCTGATCCCTGTGTACACACACAGTAGACAAGGAGACATTTGTCTGGGCCTGAGCAGCTCGATATCCTCAAAGGACTACTCCAAGCTAACAGATCAATGTTGCCATTTCTTGATTTCACGCAATCCACCTCCAGAAACAAGTGGAAAAAAAGGAAGATGGGAACATTTTTGTTCAAGACCTGACTCTCACCTCCTTCTGCCTGCTCCATTGCCCTCACCACAGTTCGTACTTTCACAAACACGTGGAAGCCAGTGGAGCTTTCCTTGTTCATACCAATGGAGCCTGCTGCTCCTTGTACTGCCCTGTTCCCTGTAAAGGTAATTTCTCTGCCTCACAGAAGGTGTTTTGCCCACATGACTAGTGTCAAGGAATGGACATGGGACTAAGATATCAACCCAGAAATAGTTAAAATCAATGCATCTTCATCCAGAAAATGTTACACCAATTTTAACTTCAACATGGGCTCCTGATTAGGTACCATAAAATCAGGAAGTGTTTGTCTGAAGTTAATGAGGTCATTGTACTTCATTAACTGAGAAAAAATAATTGGGTTCACAAGGAAAACAATTTTGTGTTAAATCCATCTCTTTCTTTCTCATATGCACATTGAAAACTACACTCAAATAAGACAGTGAATGTTATCAGCAGCAGCCAAAAGCCTGCAGGATGTATAAACAAACGTTAGAAGCTCACTGTGGCACAGGAGGCATAGAGAAGGGAAGAGGGATTATTAATAGGAGAGGATGAACTTTAATAAAAGCATCTTCTGAAACCAAAGAGTGAACAAGAAAAAATGAACCTAGAAAACTGTTTTGGTGCATCCACTGCAAATTGTCCAAGATATGTACTTTATTTTGGTATTAGGGGAAGGTTCTCTTCTTTAAGAAACTCACCTTCTGGAATCACTTTCTCACACTTTTGGAAACCTTGTACTCATTTGAGGTTGTTATTGCAACAGATAGAAGAATAGAAGAAAAAGTTAGCATATGCTTAGGAGAGCTCCCACATTTGCAAGTTTTGTGGAACTGGGTTGATTAACAACTTTGTCCAGTGTTCCCCAAGCTCTCCATCCTGCAGCATGGCAAGGTATTTTTGTACCATCCCCTAAATGGCTTGCCTTCTCAAGACAGATAATCAAATTTCTATGGAATCAAAAAGAATAAAACATAGGTGAAGCTGTTAAAAACAGCCATCAACAAAAAGGTCAGGGCCTCTGGCAAGGAAAGAAAAAAATTACTCCTGTAGTCTTCAAACAGATTTATTCTTGATATAAAGCAGGACCATTTACAGCTCAGCAAAATTTTAAAACTGGTAGTAAAGCACATTACAAGCTTTCTTAATTCAATTTTCTCTGGCATTTATTGTGGTTAATAAAATACCTAAATGTCATCTAGATTTATAAAAATGTATTTATAGGTTAATAAATACATAAACTGAATTATTCACAAAACCAGCTTACAGAAAGCCTAATATCCCAAATTGATACAGATTTTGGTTTTGTTCCCTGTCTGGGAGGGTAATTAGTGTTTATTTACAAAGTTTTTATTTTTATAGCACTGTAAAAAAACATCTGCTGACTTCCACTGCTCCCAGAGGTCAAATTCAGCTTCACAGGGTCTTCCTTACTTTTTACTCTGAACTTTTATTCACTTAGAAAAAGACTAAAAGCTCAACAAAATGCGCTTTGTAGCCAATCCTTTCTGAAATACAACCTTACTAGTCACCAAAATATAAAGGGGCCTTCTGAGAGTCAGCCAGTTAAAACAGAGGAGCAATGACCCTGTCCTGTTTGCAGACCATGTTGATAAAATTAAGTCAGACACATGAGGCTGGATCCAGATTTTAGGGCTGACTAAACCATGTGATTTAAACTACCAGGAAAAACTTGCCTAGTCTGCAGTGGCAATAAATGGCTGCTTAAAGGGGGAAAGGGACTTCATTCTGATTTAAGAAAACCACTTTTGGGGAAAAAAAAGAACTTTAAAGCTGTTGGAACAAAACTGGTGCTGCTGACAGGAAGGCAAGCAGTCTTTGCATAAACGTTACTGTAAACTGTTGTCAGCAAACAGGGTTTCTTGTGTGAGAGGCACAAAAACTACTTACTGACTTGTTAGAGCTCTGTCAAGCTCAATAAACTGCTTTGGGTGGTTCAGTCTGTGTAGGTATGGATAGAAATGCATATTTTGGTGTATATGTTCTTAAATGGAAATGAAAGCAAACATACTGGATTACTAAGGAAAAAATCCACCAGAAGATTCTACGTATTTTAAGTACGTAGAGCAAATACCCTAAGTCCACATAGGCTGTACTCATCCCCCAAACAGCATTTTGCCTGCATCTGCCTATTTTCCAGCTCTGTGAACCTCCTCACAAGCTGTTGGTTAGGCAGTCGTGCTCACAACAGTGGGTAACTTGGGCAGCCCCACAGCTGCCTCTGCCCTGCCTGGCCACAGGATCCTCATGGCCAGAGCCATCACCTCAGACCAGCTCTCCCAAAAAGTTCTGCCAGAACCGGGGCAGATTTTCTTCTTCCTCCTCATCCAGCATAATTTAAGTTCAGCCTTCCCGTTTCTGTTTTCAGGTATCTGCATTACCCGGAGTCAGAACTTCCTTCAAATAAACATTAATGTTCTTTAATACCCGTGCTAATGATGATGATTGGGAATGGTCTGTTTTTAACAAGTACTTGAACATTTAGCGTAACCAAAGCTTTTATATGTAATTAGTGCTCTGAGCTGAGTTCTGGTACAATACCATTTATATCCAAATTATTTTTAATGAACATTTGGATGCACCAGACTAAAGGACTACGGATTTAAAAGAAATATTAATATTTTATTTTAAAACCCATCTAAAATGCATTTCTGTAACTAATAAAAACAAAAAAAAAATAAAGTAATTGCCAAGATAATTGGCTAAAAAGATCATTTTGTAACTTATGAAGCACTGCATGAAGTTTCTTGCTGGTTAGTGCAAAATCGTAGAATTGATTTATGTACACGGAGATGTACTTTAGGAAAAGAACATGCATGCATGTATACAAATAGCACTGCTAAATAAACACACTGCTAACTTACGGGTGCTCTGCCGAGCCTTTTAAGCACTGAAGCATTCTGAAGGCACTCATCCTAAGAGGTATTTCATGCAGCGCAGAAGCAACGAGCTTCCCAGAAAGCTTTTACATACAGGTCATCTCTTTATCACAAATGCTTCCTGAGCCCTCCCAAATACAGTAAATTATAAAATTCTTGGAAATATAGTTCTTGTTCCAGAAGCTGCCATTTTTTTAAAATGAACACTCCTGTATTATGGAAATAGAAGTAAAGAGCAGTGCTGGTTTTTAAATGCCTTGCATTTCCCTTGAAACCTATCAGTGAATTACACAGACGTTTCCAGGCATCAGTGTTAAAAGACATTAGCAAAGGAACATTTCAGCTCCATAATGCCACCACTTGCAGCAGACACTGAGCTCTCCAATGCCAAAGTAAAACTCAAAAAGGCCAAAAGACCAATTTTAACATTAAAACCAAATCTAACAGTAACATGAGGCCTGTTAGAAAATTTTCTTGTTACAGAAATTTTAGTCCATTAACACAGACCAAAATTATCAGTCAAGGGAAATGCTCACAATTCTGTGGAGCCCAACACCATTTCTTAGTAGAAAAAACACCTCATAGAAAAATTTAAATGATGCAAAAATTGGAGTAAGGATCTTCCAATATTTATGAAATCCTGGCTATTTTTCCAGAGGATTTAGTACTCAGACAACACAATTACATTTTCTTAATTCATAATTATAATTCTCTAGATTTAAATATTGAACAATGTTAGACTTTGGCTTCTTATAAAACAAAGGGTTTATATGTATTTTGAATGCTTGTAAAGTTGATGAACTTGTAAAGGCTAGAAGTGAAAAACATCAAGAATTTTGAAAACAGAAGACTTACAATTGTTTTATACCCCTAACTGTAAAAATATGCAAAAATATACTTGCCTGCTATAATTTACACCTTTCCTGTTATTGCATTATAAACAACACTTAATTTGTCATCCTATTAAGTACCTAAACAAAGGCATATGGTACAAATAACAATGCCTTTGCATCGACTTCACTGGGGTTTGGAATGATCCCAAGGTGACTTGTTTTCAGCAATTCTAAGCAATTTTAATGAATGCATCATTATTGAATGAAGATTTAACCAAATGGCGCAAATGTTTTACTGGGAAGAGACAAAGAAAAAGATACCAGCTACTAAAACCTGGAGTTTTGCAATCAAGTCTTTAAGTCTTTGCAATCAAGTCAATCATGCTCTGAATGCTTCTAAATCCTCACAGAGTCAATAAACAACTAAATGTCAGTATTTCATATATTGTAACATCAGCTTTATTATGCATTTTTGTTCATGTTTAGCCAATAGCCTGCCAAAACAAGTGCTCATACTCAACTTAAGCAATCATTCCTTTGGAGAAAACTTCATTAACAACTATTTATTAGCAGCATACCATGTTATTGAGCTCAATAGCTCAGGTTTACAGTCACTGATCTTTCATAGCACGGCACAGTTCTTTAATTAATTTGTGTCAAGCTTGTTAAAGTCTGCCACCATTCACAAACTGGGTACGATAAGTGCAAAGACTATTAAAAATCCTACTACCCTCCAATCCAGCAAGTCTGTCTTCCAGGATGACCCATTCCTTGCAATAAGGAGTTTCTGTCAGTTTACAAATCAGAGGATCACTGTCTTACTGAGTTTCATCAGGTTAAGAATAGGTACTTCATGATTTTCTATTGCATTTCACCTTATAACCATGCAGCTCCGTGATAAGGAGCTACTTCTCCCAATGTAGTTGACAGTAAACATGTTTTGTAAAATCTATTTTATTCTATTGCTGCATAAACATGTGCAGGACCACAAACAGTGCCACTTCACTTAAAAACCTTCAAGATCCAGTACATCTCAGCGTCAAGGTTTCCCTTTCCAAGATAAGGCAGACAGCAGTTACGGACAACAACTAACACCATTACCACACCTCATGTCTGAACGAGCACCGAACCTTCCACGTGCTGCATCAGAGCTGCTATTATTCAAGCATCCCTTTATTATCTGAGCATCCATTTCCCCTTTTGTTCCCTGAGATTACCTTTCTGGTACCTTATGAGAGAAAAGATGCCAGAGGTGATGCAAGACCACGAGGTTGCCATACACACCTGGGCAGCCTGCCTTGCCTGTATGGGAGCAGCCTCCCAAAACAACAAGCCGTGACTTCAGGCAAAGCTGCAAGAGCCACAGTTGGGAACAACTTGGTATTAGAAGTGACATTTCGAATGCAGTGTGATGGCTCATAGACTCCTTCACAATTAGAGCTGAATACTTAAGATTTGAGTTCCGTTCCTCTTTAATAATAAGTAATTTGCTATGAAAATCATGACACTATTTTGGTTCATGTAAAAACCTATGGAAAAAAAAAAACAAAAACCCAAACCCAAGGCTAGCTAGAAGGGCAGCAGGAGCAGGAGCCAGGCAGAGCACACAGCTCCATCCTCACTGCAGTCACACAAAGCACTTCTGCTCTCAGTAACACCAGCACCTCTGCACCACTGAGACACAGCTGAGGGTCCCAGGGGTTGCTCCTGCCCTTTACCAGCCCCAAAACTTTGCAGGGGTTGTGAGCTGTGAAAAACAAGCTTCTAGTTTCCCTGTTTTCCTCCATCTCTATTCCCAATCTCTAATCAGAGCTCTCTGCCTCTTACTCAACCAGCTGCAGAGGGTTTATGATGTTAAATTTCTTAAAATAACTGAACTTAAGACAGCAAAAAGGATGTGTTACAGATGTTTGCTCAGGTATAGGGACGTCACACAGCATCACACGGGTGGTATATGCACAATAGCTAGTTACAATAAAGCCGTACAGAGCAACCTATGTATGACTGAGAAAATGTTCTCATTAGCTTTAAATATAATTTGTATCAATAGCATTTGGCATCTTTACTCGGGGTAAAGATGCCAATTCACCCTTCTCTTGAGGAATACAACACTTTAGTGATGACTTGCAGACAGTAAAGATGGGTAGATTCGCTCCAGAAGGGTGCCCAGAAAATTCACAGATCTGTCAGGAAAAGTTACTATTCATTCAAAAGTTACAATTTATTCAAAACCTTTTGATAAAAAAAAAAAAAAAAAGCCTGAGATTCCACAAACTTTTCTGAACAGTTACTGCCCTTTTAAGTGACAGTCATTCAAAAAACAGTCAAGCAAATAAATGTTCATTATGGTCTCCCTTTCTCAGTGTAACGTTTTAGCTGCAGTCTGCAAACTGCATAAGGAGCAACTCCATCACTCTGCAAACTGCACTTCTTTGAGACGGCTTTGAGGAATACAGGAGAATTGTCACGTTATTAACTCATTCATAACATGGCTTAGCCCCTTTTTGGCACACAGGGAAGGATTATCAGCTGTGTATTTAAGACAAGCCCAGTTTCTATGTGCTGTATGAAGAGAAAAAAAAAAAAAAAAACAACCTATTTTTCCTATGGTTTTATAAACAGCTTTCAGAGGTACTGCTCCTTTTTTGCCCTGCATGAGTAAGTTTCCCAAAACACCTGAGCAGGGGTGTGACTACCCCTACTAACCCTGCATGATTCAAAGAGTTTATACATCTGATAGCACAGCACAGCCCGTGCTTAAAAAAAAAAAAAAAAAAAGTTTAAAGTCTTCATCCAAAGTCCATTGGATCCAGTGGAAAAATACAGCCTCATTCAAACATGGTGGTAAGCGCAATTTGCATTATTTTTAGGAAAGATTATCTTAGAGCAGAGATGCTGAAACACTTAACAACTCTGAAGTACCACTTGAGACCCAGTCACAAAAGCTTTATGCAGACAAAATTCTCATTACAATCAGCAGGGGTTTGCTTTCATAATGAATATTTGAGTCAACTGATTGGATTGCTCAACTTCTGTGATGGTTGGTGCACAAGATATTCTTGACTCTATGATTTCTCAGTAATGCTCCATAATATACAGCTCTGATTTCTTAGAAACAAGCCATTTTGACAGGACTGAAAGGGGTGCAAATGGGTAAAGTTATCTCCAAAGTAGACTGCTTAGATGTTTAGCATTACCTCTCAAAGTTCAAATTGTTCATACTTAAATGTCACAGTTCAGTTTCCATCAAGCACATGATCCAACTACTGCAACTCTCCGAACAGCAGCTGGGCCTGAATTCTCACCCACTCATGCAAATAAACCCAGAAAAAGAACTTAAGGAGTTCTCGTCCTATTAAAATCCAACTTAATTCACACAACTGTAAAGATGTGAACTCTGCCATATACAGAGCAGCAAGAAAATGAAGTTGAGTTACAGTCTGTATTAACTGAATCCCATACTGAAAGTTCTTACAGATCATATCTCAATGAATCATAACATCATAACATCTGATTTTAATGAACTTAAAACAAATTGCAACTATCCAATAAAAGTATTTCTAAAACCGTTGCTGCCTACATTCATACTGGGCCACCTAAAATCCTTGGCACATAAACCAGGCACACAGAATGTCATTGCAATTAATTCTACTGGTTGCAATAAACTACTGAACTGTTTCTGGATTATTTTAGAAGCCAATTATGCCTGCATTTAGACAACCTCCCATCAGCACTTTTAAGCATATGCACCTTACCTGTATGACTCCATGTAAATTCATTTACTCCTATGGAGATAAAGTAGCATAAAGATTAGGATCAGATTTCCGAGGTTCACAAAGTTTTAGCACAAGAGACCCCAGTAGAGACTTGTAGGGGATACTCTGCTTCAAAGCATTGCCCTCCCCTGAATTGCTGCTTAAATATTTCTAATCCTGACACACTCTGGAATCAGCGACCTCTCAATACAAGCCTGACAAAGCACTAGAAGAACTTCTCCATGGAATAGTGCAAGTGGTACAGGACAGTTAATCAATTCAGGGTGGTAGTGGGACAGAGGATTTAGAGCAAAGAGAAGACCCTGCTTTTAAACTCATTCTGTTGATATCACAGCTGTGTTACCACACATTCACAGCAATAGCAAAGTGAAGAGTACTCATAATGCCAGAGTTTGACTTAGAAAGAAGTTAAACTGCTTAACTACTCCCATCCCTGGCAGTGCCCAAGGCCAGGCTGGATGGGGCTTTGGGCAGCCTGGGATGGTGGGAGGTGTCCATGCCCATGTCAGGGGTTGGAACTGGGTGGGCTCTGAGGTTCCTTCCAACCCAAACCGTGAACTAGCACAGGAAAAACTCATTGGTACATGCTGCAGTGAATGCTCCAAGCTCAGGTAGCTTAATACTGAGGATCTCAAAAGAAACAATCAACCTTTCAACAGAAATGTTTTTCTTCCTAATTCCATCAAATTAGCACTAAAACACATTCATACTTTTGCTTTTGACATTGCTATAAAATGTAAAGGAAGATGTTTGTTACATGTACATCTTGGTCTTGTACCATCCAAGTATACTGAAACGTCAAAGTAGCATCATTTTTTTTTTTTTACCCCCATTATTTTCCTATGCAAATTAATAGTATTTGCATGGTACCACATCACTTCAGCTTGTATAATTAAAACTGATCCAAAATGGAATACTATTACACAGAGCCAAATATTTCCCTACTTTCCTTCTCTCCATCGTAGAATTTTTCAACTTTAGATGTCAATCTCTGTTCTTTGTGATGGCTTCTTTTTGCAGGCAGTTCCCTCCAACCCTTGCAATACAGCCTCCTTCTCCCACTGAAAGCAAGTCAGTCCTTCCAGCCTACCCTTCTCTACCCAGAATTTTCCCAATTTTGCCAAAGCCAATGCAAAATGTTCCCATCTCCTCTCCCATTCCCATCTTCCTTCCTGTGTTCCAGTTTATCTCCTGTTCTCCTACAGCAGCCTGCTGAGCTAGCCTCTCCATGGGATCACTGAAAACACCTTCTCTAATTACTTTTAGTTTTACTTATGTAACTGTTAACTTCACTAGAAAGCTTGCATATTCTTCCTTTTTTTCCCTAAAACAGAAAATATTCCTTCTACATAATTATATTTAAACAAACACAGCAGATTAAATAATGTATTTGGGTCTCTGGAAAGCTGGTAAGTTCTGTCTAGCAGGAAGTAGGCATGACATTTTTTTTTTCCATAATTAAGCATAATAATTAGCATAATAATTAGGAATGTTAACAAGGATATTATGTGCAACTAATGCATCAATACCTCCTAGCATGAAGCCAGTTACCTTTCGTGTCCCATCTGGGATCATCTGCATCCCGTCGGGCACAACAAGCCAGCGTACTGATTGCTGAGCAAGGACAGTACAGGAAGCAGCCTGACATACAAATCAAAAGGGAATAAAAAATTATTAAAAGCAATAAAACAACTCCCAGCCAGGCAAAAGTGTTCAATAAACCCAACGTATCAAAAGCACCGCTGGGTTCCTCAGCTGTGAAGTTTTGCCACTTGTTCTGTTGGACAAGCCCTGCTCACTAATCAGCTCCAGCACTGGCTCTTGGTTTTGCCTTGGGTCTGACTACACGAACTGAGGGACCACTTACATTTGTGCTGCATATTGCCATGTCACCAAGCTGTTCAGATCTGCTCTGCTGGGAGGCTGTGTCATTCCAGGAATAGAAATTAATTAATCAGTATATTTTCCACCCCCGTGCCAGGAAAAAACATCTCTGATTAAAATGGTGTACTGAAGTTTTTTGCAATCACTGCCAACACGACTATTGATTAAATGAAAGCCTTCTGAGCACTTACTCATTTTATAGGTGTATTTATTTCATTTCTCTCAAGCTCCCTTGTTTTAATTAAAGGGTATATATTCTAGACACACTATGACTATTATACATTGAAAACCTTTGTAAAGTTAAGGCATCTCCTTTTTGAAATGACTGCACTCCATACATGACTGAATCACTTCACTCCCAAGTTTAGATCCTTAAAACTTCAGTCCAGTAAAAAGTTAGCCTTGGAGGTAAATACCAAAACTTACCACTGATGCTTCAAGTACATCCCCAAAGTTGCTTCTGGGCAGGAAAAGTGCTTCATGCATTACTGTGCTGAAGAGCTGGTGCATCCATACATAAATCCCACCAAGACTGCGAGCTCAGCAGTGGTAGTCATATCCTGCTTGGACTGGGCTCCCCATTTGCAGATTTCTACCCAATAAACTATGCCTGCATTGTTGTCAACTTTTGATATTCACCATAGATATGATGCATTCTTGGTGCATTTCAGCACCAATAAGCAGGGGGCTGCTGGGCACTTGCTCCCACTTTCACAGTGCAGGATGTAGAGCACATCTCCTATGTCACATTCCTGTGTTTTTTTGGAAAAAGTTATTTGCTTTACCACGTCTCTGTTGCTAGCGCCTCATGAAAGTGAGGATTGGTGGTTTGTATCTTATCTTGTCACTGAAGTGAGCCATTAACTTTCCAGCTCTTCTCATGTTCCGTGCTCCTAGGAGCGCTGGACACAACCATTTTCTGTGAGGATGAAACCCCGCTGCGTAATTCACGGATTATCTCTCTAATTAGCAGCATAAAAAACATTGACACCATACTTGTCCATGCCTTTTCATATCTCCCTGCTTTTCTCCATATCACTACAGAGACAGATGTTCACTGATTCATTTTCAAAATAAGAGATTAATTATCACACATTGTTATAATGAAATCATGGTAAATTAGCCCAATAATTACAAATTGCAAATTATCTGGTCAGGTCTGATAAATGGAGATCAGCAGGGAGCTTTAAACACTCTTCAGCCTACCTACCTGACACTGCTTGGTACTCCTCCTATTACAGATGCTTTGGAAAGAAGCTTCATGTTCATGTAACCCTTCAGCCAGTTTGCCATTTTCCATTAACCTACCCAAACTGCTCATCTTCTAAAGAAGCCTAGAATATTTTCAAACCTCAATATGCATAAATTAGTGGTACTGCATAAGGCAACCCTAATTTATGCACTCACTATGGACCCAATTAGTTCTTCTGTAACAGAATGTCAAAGAGATTTTCTTAATAAAGCAGAACATATCATATCTAATATTTATATAATATGCAGAGCTTTAACTTTGTCACTTCACATTACTAACCCCAGACTGAGAAGGGGATTCTGAAATTGGCTGTTTCTCCATGAGGCACTACTGGCAGAGCATGAGACAGATGATCGGTTTGGACAGATCAACATCACTCCAGCACAGCTAATCAAGTGGCATGGATTTACATCAGCTGAATGCACAGCACATCCAGATGCTCTCAGGGAGGTCCTACAAGCCTCACAGACAGGAGCAGCCAGAAACTTACAGGGAGGGCTCTGAAAGTTTCCCTTCCTCCTGCACATAGCAGCCCTGCTCACCTCTTTGCGCATGGGGCTACACCTTAGTGAGCAGCAGACAGCTGCTAGGGATGCTGTTGACACTGCTGTGAATATTTAATCCCTTCCATCCCAGATGGTTTACTTATATGGTTAAAGCTGAGACATGCCTGAACGCTTGCAAGCTGAGGCTCTATTAAGATAAGTGAGGTGATGTGGTGAACTGGGAAGGAAAAAGTGTTCACATTTGTGCTTCTAATATTACTCAATTAAGTCAGTGACCAGAAACCTTGGTAGATGTCCACATGTTGTGATTATGCATTGCCACATCTATATCTACAACCTGCTTTGGCTATCTCCCATATTTTGTCACTTCAGGGTTAGGCTACTGTGACCCGGTCTGGTTGGACTTTACATAAACACATTTGCCAAAGGACCATCAGCAGCCTGCTTCCATTTACGCTAAACCTCCTGCTAGTAGGTTAAGTGCTGCAGTCCCAGAAAGCACGTTTCTCTGCAGGTCACCACTGTGAGTGGTGGCTAAGTCCCAGCTGGTTTCCTGTTTGAGGAGTCTTTGAAATCTTCCCAGTGAATGGAAATCTCCTGATGACCCAAAAATAAAGGAGCAAAAGATCAACCTTTTTTTTTTTTTTTTTTTTTTTTTTTTTACTGGGACTGAGCAAGTATGTTTTCTGACTAAAGCTCTTTTAGCTCCATAGAAGCTTAAAGGGTTATACCTTTGTTGATACAGGTGATGCTTCTAAAAAGGTCTTAAGAATTTAACAGTCAAATGTAGTAAGATTTGAATGGAGTTTTTGCCCTTGTGGAAGAAGGCTTTCCCCAGTGCACATGCCATCACAGAGTGCAGGAGGTACCACATCCTGCTGGCCAAAATTCAGGCTGGACCATGAGTGAACTCTGGTTTATACAGTTACAAGTAAGCAAGTGTTTATGGGATAAAACCCAATGCTATGTAGATAGCCTAAAAGACCAAATACTTTGTCTATGAAATGTCCACAAGCTGGTCCCAGAAAAAACAAGCAAGTGGAGTGGATGACTTCCCCTACATCCTTTCTGAAAGTGATATTGCAAGATATTGCCATCCCACATGAAATATGCTTACAGTTGCTAGGAGTAAAAGCAACACATCTGATGTACAGTGGCAGAATCAAGAAGTACACTAAGAATTTATGAGATGACAAGCACAATATTTTTATTTTGGGTATTTCAAGCAGATTAATCAAGATGAAATATTTTGATATTGATGCATAAATTACCCTCATTCTTCTGCCTAATGACCTCCCAGTCAATTCTCTTATAATAAACTAAAATAATTACATAAGCATTTTAAAACAGTAACAAAAACCTTTACATTTTTATACCCACGAGGAAGATCCCACAACACTGGAATGGCAATAGGATCTACCTGAGATGAGACTGATCCATGCAGAGCTTGTGTTTCCCATTTCACAAATACCAGGGATCAGCCTCCCACACCTGTGTATGATCCAAAACCCTGAACAAAAATGTTACCTTCTGCCCACGTACATTTTGTTTTAAACATACAACTACACTAGAAGTTTGGCATTTCTTAAGCAGAGGGCAGTATTACATCAGTAAATGGTTATTAAAGTTACCTAATCTACAGTACATGAAATTACATTTCTGCAACACAAGGCTACATGTTCCAGTTAACTGACTTCAGATATATACATAAAGTTTTGGAAGCTGCAACTATAGTCAGGTTACAGCAGGAAATGACATAGCATAGCCTTCCAGTCTTCTCCCCCCTCCCCTTTGCTATGAAGCAGTAAAGGAAAAAAATGACAACGAGACTTTGACCAAGTCCATCTCCTAACTCCTTTCTCAAACTTAGTCCCAGAAGGCTTCCTCATCTTTCTTCATTGTACATCACAACTACCAGTTCATTAAATATAGATGCAAGATGAACACTGTCCACTGTTACTCTTTAAAACTGCACATTCCCCTGCTCCTCATGGACCTGGCACTCCACTAACAAGAATAACTACTTTGAGTCTCCCTTTGATTCCATGATGCTCTGGTCCTTTTGGCTCCTATAATCCCAAAGCACTCTGCTGATGCTGCCCCTCTTAATGGAAAAGTTGGAGCTGAAAAACCTGCCAAGAGATAACATTCAACAGCAAAGCCTCAGCCCTAAAACTTTTCCTACTGCTTTGACATTTGTATAACATTCAGAAGCTGCTTGCTCACACAGAGTCGTTATTCTCCACCAGTGAAGCACTTCAGATGGAAAGTATTATCTATTCCTAACTGACATCTTTCGCTAAATGGAACATTTAATTAATTTGGTCCGAGGCCAGTCTGATCTCTTCTGCTTGCATGAAGACAAACACAACGTGCAACTCTTTGGCATCGCTCCTTCTCCTCCCCCTTAAAAAGAACTTTAGTTGTTTACAGAATAGATACAAGAAAATCCAAGCTGGTATGGTGACACATCATTAGTTAAAAATACACCACAGCATAAAGAGTTTTAGTACAAAGATAGTGCTGGAATGCAGAATTAGGCAAAAATTGCTTAAGAAAGAAAATGAAAGTTCTCTGGAAACTGATGATTTTTTGCTATGGGTTGCAGCATAGGAACAAAATGACTGCAGCCGCTTTGTGTTTAAATATAGAGAGTGAACTTGCTACAATTAAATGAATTAAATATATAATACAAGAGGTTATAAAATATTTGAAATATACTTATCTGTAAAATGCAGATAGTAAACACATGGAAGAAGGGGACAGTCTCAAAAGACAAAATCCAACAGCCTACAAAAGTTGCATGTCACTAACCAGAGACAGGCTTGCATAATGAGTGGTTTGTGTGGTTTACAGCAAGTTGCAGAAAACACTAAAGACGATCAAATGAAAATCCAGCAGAGTTGACAGCATCTCCTTGGGAGATTCGCTGTGCAAAGCCAGAGTTCCTTAACATGCACGCCACATTTACCATCAGGCAGATGCATGTGATGAATTCTGACAAGACAGTAACACTGGGATGCCCAGACTTACTCCAGATCTGCAGTTCTATCTGAAAACTGAAGCAACTTCCAGATCTGAGCAACACTCCACTGAAGAGCATAGTAGCACATCTGTCTCAAGCTATTTGCAATACGGTACAATGACTGCAAGCAGCTGTAAGAACAAGAGGTCTGCATTTCCGAGAGGAGAAAGATGTGGCCAGGGGACTTCCCATAAAACACACTTATACCTGGTTAGAAACAAAGTTAATTTTAATAAGGTAGCACCCATCCCTTCAACACATGCTGCAGCCACAAGCCCTTCTGGCCTGGTACACAAAGTCACACATTACCTGGGATCCTGTCTCTGCAGGAACAGCTGAGACTCCAGGGCCTGCATACAACCACATCAATCCCCAACTTGTGTAGCTTAATTAAACAGCAATGGTAATTAGTGAGCAACACTCAAATCTCAAACATGCTGAAGAAAAAAATATCACTAAGTGCTGGTAGATCTTCAGCTTCTTAGCAGCCTCAGTGGGGCAGGCTGTCATCCTCTTTCATCATCTTATTTGAAAAGGAAGCCTAGCCAGGCTGATCAACGTACCCCCAGCACAAATTGAGAAGAACGAACATAGCCAGCTATAAAGTGGTATAAAGTACAGCCAGAGGCAATGATGAGGCAGAGAGACCTAAAGAGAAACACAAGCAGCTCTCTCATATGTGGTGGTGGGAGCCTGGAGTGCATCAATGGGCCTCAGAGCAAGGTTGGGCTGAGTCAGACCAAATGTGAGCTGGCCCAAACAGCTTCAGATGCTTGGATGCTAACAATCAGAAGTAAGATCAGGACATATAGAACGAAATTAGGAGCAACATTCTGTAGCATTTACAAAAAAAAAAAAAAGAAAAAAGATTGTCATTGGTGAAGGCCAAAGTTCATGCTGAAGTGTCATAACGCACAGCCTACTCCATCCACAGTAGTGTATACCTTTTGAAAAAAGTCATCTAGAAAAAAGTAAAAGATAGCTATAGGGATATTTTACAGAGGGAAGGAAGAGATGGCTCTAATCAGCCTCTGATGAGGTGTTTTGATTTTAGAACAGACTGGCAAAATCTAAACAAAAACCTACCAGGACACATCTGTTCAGCATGAAAATGTTTCTCCCCCCATCTGCTTCCCGTGGAAAAAAAAAAGACTTCAAGGGGTGTGCTGAACATAACATGTACCAAAGCAGGTGATGCGGTAGAATCATGGTAATTCCTGAGGAATGGCATGAACGAAGATTGGGAGGAAAATGTGAAAATAAGGCATCTTTAAACTGCTTTGAAGTGGGGACCCACAAAGCTGATCCAATTCCCATTAACTTCACTACTGGATGAAATACAGTTTACTGGCTGTATGACTGCATCCTCTGGAAATATTTGTTAGTCAGACTTTTGGAATAAGTACATTACAGTAACTTACAACTAGCACATACTGCTGTATACTCAGAGCTGGTAGTAAGTCACAAGCACAAAGGAAAAGCGACCTAGTGGTAAGAGTGCTGCAGGAAAGAACAGGAAAAAAAGGAATTGTTTCGTGTGAAGAGGAATGAAAATAGTGGTTGTGAGAGAAGTAATAACTCCTGAAAGATTTTTTTTTTTTTAAGAAGTGGCAAGGGAGCTGAAGATGAGAAGTGATAGAAACAAAGACCAGAAGGGATTACACACTAGGGGCAGAAGACAAAATGATTCCTTCTTTATGCTGCATGGTATATGAGCAGCGTCTGTCCTCAATAACTACTGAAATAGCATCTTACAAAAAAGCTTGGAGCAAGGCAGTTGAACTGTATCTTTACAGATCTCTCTACAAGTTCTACCATTTAAAAAAAGCAATTATGAGAAAATTAAAACAAAATGCATCTCAATGAATGCAAAGATGTTCTTCCTAAGATGATATTTAATATATACAGTGATCAGGTTCAATGAATGAAGGAAACAAAGACCTTATTTTCCTTTTCAGTAAAGACATTAACTTCAACTGTGCCTGAGTGAAAGAATCAAAATTCAAAATAGACTTCCAAACTTGCCCTATGGAATATTTCTCATTCCTTCAGTTGGCAGACTGATCATTTGAAACAACGCATCAATTCACCAAATACATTGGTTGGGACATAGGATGCAAAAATGCACCTAAGACCAGGACAAAAAGGTTTCAGTAGTAGAGTAAGTCACACTATCATCTTTTTGCAGAGCATTATTTATATTTTGTATGGGTAAAGTCACAATTAGGTTCTGGTAAACTACACTGAATAATTTAAAATTCATTTTTTGATTTGCAGATTATGCTTCCAGAAGCACCTTAATTTCTGTGTCATTCCCCCCCCCCCCCCCCTTGGGAATCAAATCTTTTGAAAGGTAAGAAAACACAACGATGAGCTAAAAGGGGG